>NC_061116.1:89239172-89511055 GCF_002878395.1 Capsicum annuum | reverse complement strand
GGGTAACTAAATCTCTTAGTTGGGGTTATGGAAGCCGAATGAGTTACTATCTATAGCTATGAGTTTGTGAGTTCAAGACAAGTATATTGCTTATATCATTATTCTCTTCATCTTAAATCTACATTCTTTGCGGTTCAAACACAAGAACACGCCATTCTAACATCTAACCTGTTCGAGAGAAAGGTTATTTGTCTAGAAAAGAAGACGCATAGACCAACGCCAGTCTAACATCTGACTTGTTCGAGAGAAAAGTTATTTGTCTGGAAAAGAGATAATGTCAAGGTAGTAGGACACCCTTTCCTATTAAAAAGCTAGTGCCGTACCTGGACTAACTTCTTGGAGAATTCGTACCGTTAGTCACGCTTTAAGCTCGAGAGAGTTAAAGTGAAATAGTCCTTGTTTAGGTCGAGAGACGCTTGGATTTACCATCGACTACAATTCTCTATAAGCAATTACATGTCAAGACTCTACACACTCATAGCCAATAGAGACGTATACCTCAGAAGGTGGACATAACCCCAACGCCTCAATTCTCATTGTTTACAACACACGTGACAATCTCTCTTTATTTTGCTATTTTCAGTTCTTACATTCTTGTTTTGGTTACATACTACAATCCCCCCTTTCCTACGAGACTTGCACTAAAAGTCTAGTAATTTCTCTTGCTTGTTGGCCAAGCTATTCTCTGTGGGATCGATACCCAACCCAGGTTGGGTTCTATATTTGCTAACGACCGCTTTACACTCCCACGAGAGCTGTAGATTGAGCGTTATCAATGGGCAATCAGCACCTTTCAAAGGGTACGAACACTAGCTGGCGTGAATCCACTAAATTGATGTCCTGAAAGACTAGGGCATTAGTTCTCAACTGGTGGTGACACCTTATAACATATAGTGGGATCGTAGTTCTATAACTTAGAGACTTCAACAAAAGGTTTCAGGACTAACTAAAGGGTGAGCCTTCGTCCCTGCATTCACTCGGTGCTGGGTACTTACTCTAAACTAAATGACACTGAAAACGTAATTGCTCATTGTAATTACATTCTAAAAATATCAACAATGGATAATCTGAAGTGTTCAAAGACATGTAAATTGATATATACATGAATCCCTAGGTATTGGGTGTTCATAACCAACCATCTCTGACTAATGCAACTAATATGATAATATTAAAATCTAACCACGAGGATTTCATAATTTCAGCTGAAACTAAATGATCCATTAATTAAAAGGGGAACTCGTGATTCTGAGTATAAAAATATGTGAAACTTATTGGAAAACATGTAGTGATAGTTTAATTACAAGAATAGACTTGAATTCCAAGAAAACTCCTACTTGTTATGAAACCCTTAACTTAGATGGTGAATTAATCTTGAGAGTTGAGGAAATCTTTTGAACTCAATGAGCTAATGGAACCCATTGATGAAATCCCACATACCTGGAGATAAATTTCCTGAAGAACTCCTTGGAATTTATGCTTGAATTTGAGGAACCCTAAGTTGTCCTTTGGAGAAGAATAATTTCTTTGTTTCTCGATGTCAATTGAATTTATGACTCATTAAGGAATTTGGGCAATTTTCCCTCATATTCCAGCCTTAGTAAATCCTAAACGATCGATATTTGAGGATAAAGAATAGGAAAAGACCAAAAATCCTCTTTTTAAAACATTTAGGAATTTCTTGTAAATAGTTGTAATGGCTCAGGCTACAACTCATAGGGTCTGGTCATGAGTCGTGACCTGAGGACCTAATCCTTGGATCCTTACAGTTATGTCAATGAGCCCTTCTTGAAAAGTCGTTTAGTCTGACCATGAGTCAACATGATGGGTCATTGTCAGGGGGATGATTTCTTGGTTTCTTAATGTTGTGGTGACGAGTCTTCACTATGAATCTTTGTGTTTGAAAATGATTCTTTGATAAAGTGATTATCAATTGTAATCTGACAATTTCTCTATCAATTTTCCATACTTTTTTACTTCGATATTGGATTAAGGCAAGATTAGTGGCATTGGAAAGCTTATTAAATAGTCTGCCTCTTGAAGGGTCTAGTGCTTAAAAATATAGGGTATTAAAATATCTCCCCCTTAGGGATCATTCATCCCTGAATGAAATTGACTAAGCTAAAATACTAGGGGAAAAGATGAAATTTTGCACTAAATACTTATGAGTTGAACCATAAATAGCTAATTGAATCTATAATTGATGCATGGACTGAACCACAATCATGAGTGCATGCTAAGACATGAAAATTGTTGGATATCCTGAGATGGAAAGAATTAATTTTTTAATTCAACTATTACCTCAAGTTGGGACTAAGTTCGAAGAGAAAAGATGGGGATACATGGTCAACATATCTACCTCTGCTTCCCAAGTAGCTCCCTAAACTGACTAATTTCTCCGTAGAACCTTTACTAAGGAGATCACTTTATTCCTCAACCTAAAAATATGACGGTCAATGATCTAAAAGGGGATCTCTTCATGGGAGAGGCTATCTTTCACACCCATACTCTCTAAAGAAATGACTGATGATGCATCAACAATGGATTTCATTAACAAGGAAACATGGAAGACTTGATGCACTGATGCTAAATCTATAGGCAACCCCAACTAATAGGCTACCTTGCCATAACGACTTAAAATCTTCTAGGGACCCACATAGAGAGGACTGAGTTTTCTGTTACTATCAAATCTCTTTAAAAATTTCATTGTCAAAACCTTTAAGTAGATAAAATTGTCGATATCAAACTGTAATGCCCCAAAATCTGATTCTCAAGATGCCACATGGTGCTCCGAACTACAAGTAGTCCTGATCTAACCCTAACTACCTTCTATTAAATTTGAATCTCAAAATAGGGGGATATGAATATAAAATCAAAATATATGCGGAAAAACTGTCTGAACTCTGAATTATCTTAGTATATATGAAAATACTAATCTCATCAGTCTGACAACGAAAATACCAAAAATCTAAATACTGCATCTAAAATCTAAAACTGAATCTAGTAGCCCGACAACCTCTTTTGACTATAATCTAGAGTCACTAGGACAAGCCCCAACTGACTTAAACTTTTTAAAATGAGTACTGAATTATATATTTATAAATTGGACATCTAAATAGATAAGTCCCCAAACTATGAGGACTCATAGCTACATAGATATAGATGAGATGCTCAAAAATCACTCACGCTGCTGAGACTCAGCACCTGAACCTACATTATGAAACAATGTGGCACATAGACGTATATATGGATCAGTAATTTGGAAATGTACTGAGAATATGGGTGTGAATGCGATAATTAAACAATATCATCACAATTTATAAAACCATGCATGTTAAAGGTAAATGAATCACAAAGGATAGAGTAATCTGAAAACTGAAGATCATAAATCATAAACAATAAAGAATATAGTATAAATATTGTGAGCCATTACACTTGGTTCTAAAATCTGTATTTTATTCTTATTCTCAAATCATACAGGCTAAGTGAAATCTATGAGTCTGTATCTGAAGACTTATCTGAAGCAATATTTTAAACTCAAGAACTATAAAGCTGTAGAGAATATACTATATCTTAAAGGTTTAGAAATTTGAAAAGTTATTATTCATGGGAGATTCTTCTAACTTACATAAACCATGTGAACATTCATGGAGTCCAATGTTCTTGTCCCCCTAAGGAGGAATCATCACGTTGGGGAGAGGAGTCATACTCTTTCCAGGAAGTATAAACTATCTAAGTGATCACATATTTATCATCCACGTAGAAGTGGGAACAATCTAAATCCTATGCTGGAATATAGTTCAGTGGTATGGAATCGTATTAACGTACCCATCTCGGTGCTAAATACTACTCTCACTGAATATATATGCTCATTCTGATGGAAATCCACTTCTAAAATAGTATAATAGTTTATACTTAAAACCAACTGTATATCTGTAATTTGAATTTGTAAAATGGATTTTATATCTATTCTTAATCCCAAGAGGTCAAATCTTTATCAATAATCTGAAAAGTGTCTATTCATAAAGTGCTCATAGGACAATCAATCTTGAAATAACAATCTTTAATTAGGGCTTACTGAACTCATGTTAAAATGTCATAATATTCATGCTTGGTAATGTAAACATTTATAAATCAACTTAAAATCTGGAAATCTTTGCAATATGCAAGAAAATATGAACATGGACATGCAATTCAACTTCTAAATCCCCTGAAATCTCATAATCTCATAAATAGTAATATTGGGTGTAAACCCTAACTTTAATTTCATGGGAAATCACATAAAATTCAGTAAATTTGTAATTAAAATAAGTTTTGGGCACAAGGATCAAAGGATTATCCTTGTTGAAAAACCCCACATGCCTCAATTGATGAACTAGATGCTAAGGCTTGAATCTTGGATCCCTATTGATGCTTTCAAAGTTTAATTTCTTTGAAGTTCTTGAGTTGGGAATCCTAAATCTTGAATTTCCTTGGAGAATTAATGCGGGGATTAGATTTCTTGGGGCGTAAGCATTGATGATCTAGGGTTTTGTTTAAGAGTAGTTTTGTGAAAAGTTTGTATAATACACTTAGGATAGGTTAAATGATTTCTTATTCACAACTTGGGGCTAGATAAAAGACCAAAGAGCCTCTTTTTAAATTTTACTCAGACTGGGAAAATTTCCCGAAATTGGCCTATGACGCAACGCACCATTATCGTGATGGCCTACTAGAAACTACCAATTGGGACCTAGAAAATCACCGTGAAGCGTAGCTATCATGGTATGCTTCTAAATTTCCATTTTGGCCACCTCCACAACATGCCATTATCGCGGAGGCTCACTAAAAAGTGCAAATTTTGAAATGGGACATCACCGCGAAGCGAGGGAATTGCAAAATCTCATTGGAAATTGACAATTAGGATATAAGAGCTCTCGTGATGTGGTACGATCACAGGGTCTCACTGCAATTTAACAAACATGATTTTACACTTCTTCGCAACGTGTTACGGGCCCAAATCACGGTGTTTTAGGACTTGAACTTAAAATCACCATAACTTCTCATCTGGTTATAGGATTAAGGCAAATCTTATATTATTGGTAAGCTAATTCAAATTCCTACACATTTGGGGTTCTAAATCTTGAAAATTATATATGTATGAAAAGTTATTCTCTCTTAAAAACAATGCTTGACATTCTCAATGTTAAATTGAATTAGGAAAAGTATGGGGTGTTACAATATCTCCCCATTGAAAATATTCATCCTTGAATATGGCTAGTTCGACAAAGGACACCAAGGATTCTGCGGTTATATGATAGCATGCACAACTGAAATAAATTGCACAACTGATTCTAAATTAGACTGAGCTTCTGACCTAATCTATGAGCGCATGAATTTTTAATGAGGACGACTATATAGCTGAATCTAAAACTGGAAAGATACTGAATTAAGGAAGAGTATAACCTTTGACTGAATCTAAATTTGAAGATAAAAGGTGAGGGTACTTGGCTCGTATGTCTGCTTCTGCTTCCCAAGTGGCGCCCTCAATAGACTTATTCTACCAAACAACTTTGACCAAGGAAACTTCTTTGTTCCTCAGTCTACGGATCTGATGATCTAAAATCTATACTAGAATCTCTTTGTATGAAAGGTTGTTCTAAATATCTGAGTTTTCTAAAAGAACTACAACAATGGAATTGTTGATGCACTTCTTAAGCATAGAGACATGGAATACAGGATAAACGGCTGACAAGTCTGTGGGCAACTCAAGCTCATAAGCCACTTTCCCTACACGGCTCTGAATTCTATAAGGGCCAACATACCGGGGACTAAGCTTCTCCTTTTTGCCATATCTCTTCACCCCTTTCATGGGTGAAATCTTCAAAGACACTAAATCACCAAACTCAAACTCAAGGTCCTTTCTTCTCACATCGACATATGATTTCTGACGACTATAGGCTATTTGCAATCTTTCTCTAATCAACTGAACCTTCTGCATAGGTTCAAATACTACATCAGGCCCAAGTAAAGCAGCCTCACCCACCTCAAGCCAGCCTATGGGTGATCTATATATCATCCTATAAAGATCCTCAAACGGGGCCATCTATATGCTAGAATGTAACTATTATTATAAGCGAACTCAATCAGTGGAAAATGCTCATCCCAACTACCTTTAAAATCAAGAGCACATATTGTCAATATATCTTCTATATTTTGGATGGTCCTATCTTCTTGACCATCTATCTAATGGTGAAAAGTTAAACTAAGATGGACTTTGGTACCAAGACCCTTCTAAAAGGCTATCCAAAATTAGAAAGTGAACTGAGTACCCCTATCTAAAATGATAGACAAGGGAACTCCATGTAGTCTGACTAAATCTTTAATGTACAACTTAGCATAATCTTTAGCAGTGTAAGACATGTGAACTGGCAAGAAATTCGATGACTTAGTCAATCTGTCTACAATAACCCAAATCGAATCATATTGGGGCCGTGAATGGGATAAACTAGTCACAAAATCCATATCTATCTCTTCCCACTTCCAAGTGGGGATACCAAACTCATGGAATGAACCACCAGTTCTTTGGGGCTCTACCTTAACCTATTGACAAGTTTCACACTTTGCTACAAACTCTGGTATGTATTCCTTTATACCACTCCACAAAGAGATTTCCCATAAATTGCGGTACGTCCTGATGGCTTCTAGGTGTATCGAATAATGTGCGCCATGCACTTCAGCCATAATTCTCTATCTCAACTCATCAACACATGGCACACATAATCTACTTTGGTATATCAACACACCATCTCCCCCTTAGGAGAAAACCTTTACCTTTTGGTCGTTAACTGACTCCTTCAGTTAATCCATATCTTGCTTCTTCTTCACTTCCAAAAATAGGGAACATTCGGAGCTACTCTAAACCCAAATATTCCCTTCAGATGAATCAACCAACCTAACACGCAATCTAGCTAAACAATGAACTTCTCGAGCTAACTCTTTATTATCGTTCTCCACATGAGCAACACTGCTTATAGATAATCTACTAAGGGCGTTTGCCATTACATTGGCCTTGCCCGAATGGTATAACACACTCATGTCATAATCTTTCAAAAATTCTAGCCACCTTCTCTGACGGAGATTCAACTCTCTCTGGGTAAACATATACTGCAAACTTTTGTGATCCGTGAACACATCAACATGCACCCCATGTAAATAATGTCTCTAGATTTTCAAAGAAAACACAACAATAGCTAATTCAATATCATGGGTTGGGTACTTCTTTTCATGAGGCTTAAGTTTTCTAGAGGCATAGGCTATGACCTTACCTCTCTGCATCAGAAAACAACCCACACAAACTCTATAGGCATCATAATATGACCACACAAACTTAACTTTCTATTGGGTCAATCTAGATGTAGGAAATGCTATGGATGAGAAACCGACTGCAAAACATCGGTAATAACTAGCTAGACCCAAGAAAATCCTAATGTCTGGTGGAGAGATAGGTCTAGGCCAATTTCTAACGGCTTCTATCTTTTGGGAATCAACTCCAATACCCTCACTAGAAATAATATGACCAAGTAAAGCTATTGACCTTAGAAAAAATTTCCACTTCCTAAATTTGGTGAACAATTTGTGAACCCTAAGAGTCTATAATACAATTCTAAGATGGTATGCATGATCATGCACACTATGAGTGTAGATAAGAATATCATCGATGAAGACTATGACAAATATGTTCAGATACTATTTGAACACTCTTTTATCAAGTTCATGAAGGCTGCTTGGGCATTGGTTAGTCTGAAGGACATGACTAGAAACTCAAAATGACCTTAGCAGGTTCTAAAAGCTGTCTTTGGAATATCACGGTCCTTACTTTAAGCTAGTGATAGCTAGATCTAAAGTCTATCTTTGAGAAATAACTTGTACCATAGAGTAGATCAAACAGGTCATCAATTCTAGGAAGGGGTATTTGTTCTTAACTGTGACCTTGCATATTAGTCAATGCACATTTGCAAAGAACCATCTTTCTTTTGCACGAATAGGATAGGAGCACCCTATGAGGAAACACTGGCCTTAATTAACCTTTATCTAAATGATCTTTAAGTTGCTCCTTTAACTCTTTAAGTTCAGCTGGAGCCATACGATATGGAGGAATAGATATGGGTTGAGTATCTGGAAGATGGTCAATACCAAATTCTACCTATCTACCAGGAGGTACACCTGGGAGATCTTCTGGAAAAACTTCAGGAAATTCATTGACCACTCAGACGGACTGAATTGTTAGAGTCTCAGACTTTGTGTCTTTGACTCGAACTAGGTGGTAAATTCAACCTTTGGATATCAACTTTCTAGCCTTAAGATAAGATATGAAATGAATCTTGGGTGACACTGAATTACCTGACCACTCAAATACTGGTTCATCTGGGAACTAAACCTTCACCACTCGAGTGCGAAAATCTATGGTTTCATAACAAGAATGGAGCCAATCCATACAAAGAATAATATCAAAATCAACCATATCTAACTCTGTTAAGTCTGCTAACATGACCTTATGAAGGACAGTGATAGTACACTTTCTATAAATCTACTTGGTAATAACTGACTCACCTACTGGGGTAGAAATCAAGAAAGGTTCAGAGATCTTTTCAGAACTTACCTCAAAATTTACTGCAACTAATGGGGTCACATAAGAGAAACTCGACCCAAGGTATAATAATACATAAACTTCAAGATGAAAGACACGAAGCATACCACTAATAATATCTAGGGAAAACTTTTACTTCTAATGGGATGGCAAAACTTAGAACCGATTTTAGTTCTGACCGCCATCGGTACTAGATGAAGCACCCTGAGGAGGGGTTGGGCGACCTAGAGGAGCTGGTGCACTAGTAGCCTAAGTTAGGGGCCAGGTATCCCTATTTTCCTGTATAGTATATGAGTACTCTTTGATTCTAGGACCTATCTATCCAGAACCATAAAAACCTTTCTGAATCTGCAAATATTCACCCGTATGATTCATACCACACTTAGCACATTGGGGATGATTGGGCTTCCTATTCACACTATTCTGAGATCTAGACATAGAAGACCTACCTCACTGCTCGTGTCTATTTTTGGGTGCAGGAGCACTGGCTGAACAAGGTACGAGCATAGATGACATATTTTGAAACTGTGAACGATTTCCTCCTCCATACCTATTCTTAACATAATCTAACTGCCCTGTCCTAGCATTTTTCTTTCCCCTCTATCTACGCTTCAACTTTTCTACCTCTATCTATTGGGCATGAATTATCAACTTAGCAAGATTTATGTCGCTAAGAAGTATAGCAGTCCTACGCTCCTTAACTACTAACCCAGACACACCGGTCATAAACATACTCATGCTTGACCTAGGGTCAGCAATCTGATCAGGGGCATACATAGACAACTGGTTAAACTTGAGGCAATAATCCTTCACTGATATTGAGACATGCCTCAAGTTCATAAAATCTTCTATCTTGACTTCCCACATCTCACGTGGGAAGAACCTATCTAGAAATGCATCCTGAAATACCTGCCATGATATGGGAACTACATTCTCCCCTCTACTTTTCTTCCACATCCCTACCTAATCATAAGCATCATCCTTCAGCCTATAGGATACAAACTCTACACTCTCCTCTTTAGAAAATGTATAATTTGAGTGATCTTCATTACCTCATCTAGTTAAAATTATGGGTCCTTACCTGCCTTTGACCCAAAGAATTTCGGTGGCTTCAATCTAATAAAATCTCGAATTATGGCTACGACTAAGTCCTTTTTTGCAAAAGTGGGACTGCAGCCTGATGGTTTCCCTGAACATTACCTATCACAGCTTAGGCTACGCCTAAAAGGCATCTCAAAACTCTACATCTGATAAATTTTCATTTGAAGGATCTGTGGGCTGAGGTGGGTGGTTATCATTTTTGCATGCATTAGCTTGATGAGGAGGCATTTTCTATGATTTGAAAGAACGAGTTAGAAGCAGATAGAGACACTAAATGCATGATAGATCATGAAAGAAGAGATAATTTCCTAAAATCCTCCATAGCCTCTTTCTCATAGATGTGGCTTGCTTCACACCGATGATCAAGACTCTAAGTAATGTGGCTTGTCTGACTCCCTAGGACTCTCTAAAATATTAGGTTCTGATACAAAGTTTGTAACGCCCTAAAATCTAATTCTTGGGATGCCACATGGTGCTCCGAGCTACAAGTAATACTGAGCTAACCCTGGTTACCTTCTACTAAATCTAAATATTAAAATAGGGGGATATGAATATAAAATCATAATAAATATGGAAAAACTATTTAAATTATCCGAGTATATATGAAAATACTAATCTCATCAGTTTGATAAGGCAAATACTAAAAATCAAAATACTACAACTAAATCTAAAACTGAATCTAGTAGTTCGACGAACCTTATCTGACTGAAATCTAGAGAGTCACTGGGACAGGCCCCAGCTGACTCAAGCTATCTAAAATGAATACAAAATCATATACTAATAAACTAGAAATCTAAATAGCTAAGTCTCTAAACTATGAGGACTCACCAACTGCAGTGATGTAGATGAGATGCTCGTAAATCACTCACACTACTTAGATTGAGCACTTGAACCTACATTATTAAATAATGTGTCACATAAACGTATATGTGGATTAGTACTTTGGAAATGTACAAAGCATATGGGGGTGAATGCAATAAGTAAGAAATAACATTACGATTTATAAAATCATGCATGCTAAAGGTAAATGACTCACAAAGGCTGGAGTTATCTGAAAACTCAAGATCATAAATCATGAATAATAAAGCATATAGTATAAATCTTGTGAGCCATTAAACTTAGTTTTTTAAATTTGTATTATGTTCTTATTCTCAAATCATATAGGCTAAGTGAAATATGTAAGTATGTATCTGAAGGCTTACATAAAGCAATATTTTAAACTCAAGAACTTTAAAGTTTTAGAGAAAATACTTTATATTAAGCGTTTAGAAATCTAAAAAATTATTCTGCATGGAAGATTCTTCTAACCGACGTAAACGATGTGAGCATTCATGGATTCCAACGTTCTTGTCCCCCTAAGGAGGAATCCTCACATTGGGGAGAGAAGATCGACTTTTGCCAGGAAGTATAACCTATCTAAGTGATCACATATCTATCATCCTTGTAGAAGTGGGGAAAATCTAAATCCTACATTGGAACGTAGTTATAGGGGATGGAACCATAGTAACGTACCTATTTTGGTGCTAAATACTACTCCCATTAAATCTCTATGCTCATGTTGATGGAAATCCACTTCTAAAATAGTATAATGGTTTATAATAAAGACCAACTGTATATCTGTAAAGCTAAATCTGTAATCTAAATTAGTAAAGTGGATTTCATAGCTATTCCAGAGACCAAAAGGTCAAATCTTTATCAATAATCTGAAAAGTGTCTAGTCATAAAGTGCTCATAGCACAATCAATCTTGAAAGAAAAATCTTTAATTAGGGCTTAGTGACCCATGCATCAAACTCATGTTAAAATGTCATAATATTCATGCTTGGTAATGTACACATTTATAAATCAACTTATAATCTGAAATTTTTTGCAATATGCATGAAAATATGAACATAGACATGCAATTCAATTTCCAAGTCCCTTGAAGTCTCATAATCTCATAAATAGCAATATTGGGTGTAAACCCTAACTTTAATTTCATGGGAAATCACATAAAATTCAGTAAATTTGTAATTAATATAAGTTTTGGGGACAAGGATGAAAAGATTATCCTTGTTGAAAAACCCCACATACTTCAATTGACGAACTAGATATTAAGGCTTGAATCTTTGATCCCTATTGATACTTTCAAAGTTGAATTTCTTTGAAGTTCTTGAGTTGGGAATCCTAAATCATGAATTACCTTGGAGAATTAATGGGGGAGTCGGATTTCTTAGGGAGTAAGCTTTGATGATCTATAGTTTTGTTTAAGAGTATTTTGGTGAAAAGTGGGTATAATATGCTTAGAATAGGTAAAATAATTTGTTATTCACGATTTGGGGCTAGAGAAAAGACCAAAGAGCACATTTTAATATTTTACTCGGACTGGAAAAATTTCCCTAAATTGGCCTATAGAGCGACGCACCATTATCGTAGTGGCCTATTGAAAACTACCAACTGGGACTTGGAAAATCACCGCGATACGGAGCAATCGTGGTACACTTCTGAATTGCCATTTTGGCCACCTCTGCAATGCGCCACTATCACGGAGGCTCACTGGAAAGTGACAATTGTAAAATGGGACTTCACCATGATGGGTGGAATTGTGAAATCTCACTGGAAATTGACAATTGGGATATTAGACCTCTCCACAATACAGTACGTTCGTGGGTCTCACTGGAATTTGACAATCGTAATTTTACACTTCTCTGTGATGCGTTATATGCCCAAATCATGGTATTTTATGACTAGAACTTAAAATCACCATAACTTCTCTTTCAACTATAGGATTAAGGCAAATCTTATATTATTTGAAAGATAATTCAAATTCCTACACATTAGTGGCTCTAAATCAGGAAAATTCTATATGTATGAAAAGTCATTCTCTCTGGAAGCCAATGATTGACATTCTCAACATTAAATTAAACTAGGAAAAGTAGAGGGTGTTGCACAAACTCAAGATCCCTTCTTCTAACATTAACGTAAGATTTTTAATGACTATTAGTAGCCTTAAGCCTTTCTCTAATCCATTGAACATTTTCCACTTCCTTATGTACTCCACATGTCCCTTTCAAAATAGCTTCACCAACCTTAAAACAACCAATGGGATATCTACACCTTTTACCATTAAGTTCTTCAATTAGGGCCATGTGAATATTGGAGTGATAGCTGTTATTGTAAATAAACTCAATCAAAGGTAAGTGATAATGACAACTACCCTTGAAATCAATCATGCACGTTCCAAACATGTCCTTCAAGGTTTGAATGGTCCTCTGTCCCTGACTATTTATCTATGGATAAAAGGTCTTACTAAGATAAACTTGGGTACCAAGACCTTCTAAAAATTCTTCCAAAATTGAGAGGTAACTAGGTACCTCTATCTGAATTAATGGTCGAAGGGACTCTATGAAATTTCACCAACTCCCTAAGATAAATTTTTTCATAATCTTCGGTTGAATCTGAAGTGTTAAATAGGAAGAAGTGGGTTGACTTAGTCATTTGGTCTATGAAAGCCCAAATAAAATCACAGTGTCGACGATTACGAGACAACCCTATAATGAAGTCCATATTTACTATTTCCCATTTCTAAGTAGGACTACTAAATTCTTGAAGTATACTACTAGATCTCTGCTGCTCAACCTTAACTTGTTGGAAATTTTGACACTTAGCCATGAATTCTGTAATATTTTTTTCAGGTCATTCCACCAGTAGAATTCTCGCAAATTATGGTACATCTTAGTGACTCCTAGATGAATAGAATACCTAGAATTGTGATCTTCTTCTAGCATTTACTATCTCAATTCATCAACATCCGGGACACATAATCTTCCCTTACAACAAAGAATACCACCTCCCTTTTGGGAGAAAAATCAACCTTCAAACTCTGAATATCTTCCTTCAACTTTAGAAAAATAGGAAATCTATCTTGCTTTTCCTTCACCTCTACTACCAAAGAAGATTCCAAACCAATATGAAATAATACATTACCTTTAATTGAGTCAACAAACCCAACTACTAATCTAGAAAGATGATGAACCTCACGAACTAGCTTTTTTTTAATCATCTTCAATATAAATAACACTCCCTATGGACAACCTACTAAAGGTGTTGCTAACCACATTGGCCTTACCTTGGTGATACAAGATATTCATATTGTAGTCCTTCAACACCTCTATCCACCTTCTATAACAAAGGTTACTAAAGACTCTTGTGATCAGTGAACACATAAACATGAACCCCATAAAGATAATGCCACCAAATCTTTAAGACAAACTCCACTGCTGCCAACTCAAGATCATTATTCAAGTAGTTCTTTCTATGAGGCTTGAGTCTCCTAGAGGCATATGATGTAACCTTTCACTGCTGTTAAACACACACTCTAGAATCATCATAATAAACAACAAAACAATCTAAACCTTTTGGTATAGTCAAAACTAGAGAGGATGTGAGTCATGTCTTTAACTCGTAAAAAATAATCTGGCAAGAATCAGACCATTGGAACTTGACCTTTTTCTTAGTCAATATAGACATGGGAGAAGTAATAGAGGAAAATCCTTTAATAAACCATTGGTACTAACTAGCTAAAGCTAATGAAATCCTGATATCTAATAGAGAGATCGGTCTAGGCCAGTTTTTTACTACTTTGGTATTTTGAGGATCGCCTCAAATGTATTCATTGGAAATAATATGACCAAGGAATGCTATTATAATTCACACTTTTTAAACTTAGTGAATAGCTAGTGATCTTTAAGAGTTGAAAAGGTAATCCTCAAATGGTCTGCGTGTTCATACTCACCCCGAGAATAAATAAGGATGTCATCTATTAAGACTATAACGAACATGTCCAAGTACTACTTGAACACCCTATAAATCAAATCCATAAAAGTTGCAAAACCATCCATTATTACTAAAGACATAACTACAAATTCATAGTGACCATACTTAGTTTTGAAGGTTGTCTTCAGAATGTTACATCCTTTCACTCTAAGCTGATGATAGTCAGATCTGGGATACTTATTCTTGATTGTGACTTTTTTCAACTGATGGTAGTAAATGCATATTTTGAGAGAAAAATCATTCTTGCACACGAAGAGAATTAGAGTACCCCATATAGAGACACTAGGACTAATAAAACCCTTGTATAAGAGATCCTTCAATTCCTTAAGCTTGGTTGGATCTATTCTATAGGGTGGAATTTAAATAGGCTAGGTATATATAAGGACATCTATTTTGAAGTCAATTTCCCACTCGAGAGAAATTGCGGGTAGATTGTTAGGAAACACTTCTGGATATCCATTAACTAGTAGAACTGACACAATACTTGGGGTTTCAAACATTGTGTCCTTGATCCAAACAATATTATAAACGCATTCTTTGTAGATTATTTTCCTGGCCTAGTAAAAGAGACAAACTAACATATAGGTACTGAGGTACTACCCTTCCACCCTGAGAATGGTGCTTTTGGAAACTAAAAATGCACTACTCTATTTCGACAATCAATTGAGATATATTAAAAATGGAGCCAATCCATGCCAAGAATAACATCAAAATCAATCATGTCTAACTCTACATGGTTGACTGAAGTGACCTTCTTGGATACTATAGGTAATTTTGCTTACCTGTCTGGCTATGACTGAACTGCCTACTAGGGTAGAAACTTAGAAAATTTCTACAAGTATTTCATGGCTGACATCAAATTCTACTTCTATATCATGAGTCATCACTATAATATTTTAGTCCTACTTCCCCTTATAAAGTATGGCCTAAAGTAATAAAAAGTGTGTCCTTTGATCAAAGACTATGTTTTTTGACTTTAGGCATCCTTTTTATGGGATGGCCTAAAAAGGCATAACCTTTGACTTTAGTCCTTGTTTTTCATGTGTTGCCATATCAGCTACATTTAAAAAGCATGAACATTAAATTGGAAAGGCCATGCTTTGCAGCTTCTCATTGATTACACTTTTATGTGTTAAAGCTACACTTTTAAGTGTTGCCTTTACTTTGTTATTGGGTACTCTTTACCAAAATAACCTTGTATAGCAACTCTATAACAACACTTAAAAAAGTGGCTTTTTCTTTATTAATGGCCACACTTTAAAATCATAGACTTTTATACATTCTCTATGACATCATTTGTAAAGTATAAGCATGGTTTAGGTACATGCCACTATTTAATTAATAAATCATATTTTTAAAGTATGGCAATATTGTCTAAAATTTGTTTGTTCAAGACACATTTTACAAAATTGGCATTATGCCTAAAAATTAATTGTTTTTTTCCAAATGTATACATCACTAATCATATTACATATATACGTACATATATATAATATCATGCACCAATTAGCTAATAAATAATTCAAATGCATAGATTTGCAATGAACTTCAAAAAAATCGTGTCTTTTACTATACATACTAATTATAAAACAACATTTTAAAGATTTTTACTATGTTTTACACAAAACCAAATGTATTTAAACATATATAAAAATAGCTCAAAAAGTTCTTCATCATTTGTTTCAATCTAGATCGACTTGATCACTTGTGGTGGCCATTGTAAAAATTTGATCACCCGTTGTTTTCCTACGCATACAAAATAAATAAATATTTAGAAAAATATTATGGTCAATGAATTTTAAAATATTTTTCCAATTTGGAATGAAAAAGTATGTGAATCCAAAGTTTCTTTAATTCATTCAATCAAGTTAAAAGTTAAGGATTCATTCAATCAAGTTAGAAGTTAAGGATTTAAGTTTCTTATGAACTTGAAACAAAAAAGGACCTTTTCATGAACCGAAGCATGAGTTGAGATGGAAGGATTTGGAAGAAATTTCCCTGTTAAAGCTTGTGCATTACTCATATCGAGTGATAGAATGTTAGATCAGGGAATCCCTCGTGTATCTTGAACATTCTACCTAGGATTGTTTTGCACCAACTGAGTAAAAATGTCACATTTCTTCTCTCATTTCATTTATTTCCTTCAGAGAAGTGACTTCATTATCATGATTTTTTGTAAGCATGTTCATTTCCTCATTTTTTTCAAAGAACTTGTTGTCACTGATATACCATAGCCTTTAAGGAGACCAGGCTTCTCCTTTCCAAACACTATTGTGAGTGCATTATATGGTTTTTCCCAAAATTTTGATGATTTTGATTTTTAGACTATCAAAAAAGTAAAACAAATAATGACACAAAATAGTGTGTTTTAAAGTAATGTTCAGACTCCAGTAATGAAACAAACAATAGCTACCGTATGTTGTTACTATAGTAATGAAACAAACAATAGCTGTTAGGAGAAGTTTAGACTACCGTGACTATCCGTGCCTAGGAAGTATTTTCTAGCTATGGTTTGTGAGTTCTACAAAAAAATATTGTTACTCTAGAGAACAACTATAGTAATGTTGTATGTCGTAAAGTAGAAGTGGGACCAAGCTTGAGGTTCCAGAAGATCAGGCAATGGAAAAAGGATGCTTACCTGGTGGAATATCAATAAAATAATCAATTTCTCTCACTAAGGGAGTATTAAAAATTTCATCTTGAAACACATCTAGAAAATTTTTTATCATTGAAATAGACTGAAAGTCACTAGCTCTATATCTGCACCCTAAACTTGAACAACATAATTGATCAATGCTTAGAAATCATCCTTCTCACTTGTAGATAGGAAATAAATCTACAATATTTCTTTTATTCCATATTTTTCTATGCCTCAACTAAGGGATCAAACTTTGAGTTGGTGGTACATTTTACCTTGATCCAACCCTTGTTGGACAACTACACTACCAACATAAAACTAGCCACAAATTAATAAAACTGGAAATGTTCTTCTATATGCCATCAATAGTATTACTCAATCCATTTTAATTTGCTTATATTACATTTGTTTTTATTTTGCTTTTTTGTACTGCATATATTTTTAATACCACAAGATTTAAAAGAATTATTAACTCTTTTAAATTATTTGTCAAATTATAATTAGACAAACGAATTGAAATGGATACAGTAGGGCAGAGGGAGTAGTATTAATACAATAGTAAATAACTTTGATATGTGCCATCATTAATACAACTTCTTTACACTTGGCAATAAATACTGCGTCTTCATAATTCACAATCAATATAGCTTCATACTCAATTTGTAAATATGAATAGATACCTAAATTTGCAGATATGAACGCATATTCTGATTTGCAGACATGAGTTTAATTACTATAATAGCTGAAACATTGAAAAATATTTCTCAATGCTATGAATTTATAAACCTATTTTATCTTTGTTTCCAGTGTTTGCATGGGGGTGTGAGTGTGGTATCATGCCACTCTTGACAAGTTCCATTCTTTTTTTGCAAGTTGTTTTGATATGTGTGTTTATTTTGTGAGTGTGTGTGTGTTAGCAAAGAATAGATGACAAGTTTCATTCTTTTGTACAAGTTTCTTTGATTTTTACTCATGGGAAATATAACTAGGTTTTCAGCTTCTAGTGCTAGTTTATTTCTACATTTTGTATTATAGGGGTCGCTTTTCTATCATATTTTCTCTTTTTACAATATTTGTATTTATGCGTTCTCTTATATTATTCACTAAATAGTATATAAATGATAAATAATACATTCGTTTTATAATTCATTTTTACCATTATACCCTTCCTCAGACTGCACATATAGCGAGAGCTTTAGTTCATCAAACTCTTTCTTTTTATGTGATATTTTTTTCACAGATAACTAGATAAATAGTAGGAGAAGTGAAGGTTGTTACAGAAATGCATTAAAGGAAAGAAGAGAAGGCCCGATACTCTGATGCTTTTATTGCCTTGCCAAGTTAGTATTTGGCCTTATAGCCAAAGTTTTAAATTTTGCATGCAAATTCCTATACGAAAATAATTAATAGCGTAAATGAAAAAAGACAATAAGTGGTTTGATATTTGTTATTTTAGGCAGTAGATTCAATATATCTCCTATTTTTCATTACTCTTGGATACAAGTGCATATCAAGTAACTACCATAAAGAATAATTATGCTGAAATTATGTATTATATGTTTAGATGAATAAATTGTAAGGAATTTCACCCATGTGACAAAAGTGTGGTAAAATAACTCAAGTAACATCCTTCATTCCTCTATCAGAAGTGTGTTCTTCATTATGTACTAGTCCTGATTGTATAGCAAGAAAATAAAGGAACGCAACGGGTTAGTAGTGGAAATGTTGCATGAATTTTTCATAAATGCCACAACACCAATGCTAGATTCTCCAAAATTACATTACTTTCAATGATCCAAACCACGTCATTCAGTTATTGTTTCTATAGTGTTTATTACAGCTATTAAAGATAATGTAATGCTTGAGAGCTATAGTGTTACTATTTAACAATTATTTGTTATTCTTGAAGTTCTCACAACCACCAAGTTTCATGATTAAGGAGAAGATAATTCAAACCTTATTTATTAACCTACTAATATCTTGCAGTGAAATATTGGGTTATTTACCGAGAGAGAAGCTACTACTCTGATTTGTTATTTTCCTTTTAAGTATTTATATCTATTTGTAACACCCCGTACTTTCACCTAGCTTCAATTCATCCCAAAAATATCAATGACTTACTATAAAGATGAATACAGTTTTATACATGTGGAATCTTTAAGATTTTGACTTTTCGTTGAGTGGAAAATTCAATTAGTTTTCTGACGATATAAAATTAAACTAAATCCGATAACCAGGTAAGAAGTTATGATGATTTAATGCTTTGGTCATTGAACATCATCATTCAGGCCCGTAGCGCATCGCGAAGTGTGTCAAAATAGTAATTATCAATTTTCAGTGTTGCTCTATGATATTGGCGCGTCGCGCCATAAACCTAGATCACAGATGTCAATTTCCAGTGTACCAACGCGATTCCAACGCATCGCGGTGCACTTCCAATTTACAAACAAAGTGGCAATGTGACACCACCACGTCACGCCACCCAGTAATTTCCCAATTGTCATTTTTCTAGTAACACAGTGCGATAGCGCCGCATCATTCCAAGGCCCTAGATCGAGATTTTTCAGTTAATTTCTAGTTTTAAATTTTGAGCTTTAAAATTATTGAAGGGGTATTTAAGTATTTTCCACAGCCCTAGTCAGCCTTTGATACAAAAATCAACCCTAATAAACCTAGTTACATCATTATTCACTCAGTTTTCCCCAAATTAAATCACTCTCTCAAGAGGAAGAAATCCTAGTTCAAAAATCAAGGTCATCCTCAAGAATCACTCCAAGAACCTTCGAGAACTCTTCTTCTCATGTATGTTAGATGTTGATTCAAGGTTTCCTTTCACCCATGAAGTCCAAGAATCCTTTTTCAAAGTACAAAGATGATGTATTTATGATTTCCATATCTGAATTACATTGAATTAATGATTATAATAATAGTTGGGTTTCAATCCATGATTTAAGTGAAGGTTTTATGAAATTGAATAGAATGTGTGGTGAATATGTCATTATCTTGATAAACCCTTGAATTTATAAAGTGATTAATGCTTCTATGATGTTGATTTAGTTTTAAATCCATCGTTATGATAGGATTCATGTAAAATTAGATTAGTATTTTTGTAGAGAATTATATGAATTGCATGCTAAATCCACATAATTACAATTTGGGCATTGTAGTTTCCATGTTTATATGTTATCCAAGACTATGTGCATGACGTTGTGCTCCTAAAGTGTTTGAAACAATGTCCATGTGAATAAAGTAATGAAATCTTGATATGTTAGTATATGAACTAGCTTATGCCCTACAAATATTTGATAAAATGCTTATGTGAATTGACTAGTGAAGGCATGACATGTTATTATGTGATCCCATCCATGTATATGTTAATGCATAATAAGTGTTTAATGAAATATCTCTATGAATGAATTATGACCAAGTGAACATTGTTATGTTATTCAAGATGATGCTTCACTTTACTTTCCATGCTATCTTGTCCTGGGGGTGTTTAATACCCAAAAATCTAGTTGTTACTTAGAACCAGTGTCAGTTATAGAATAGTATCAATTATTTCACGATCAATTTTACTCTTAGTCCGTTATAGAACTCAGTAGAATTAAGTCAGTTACAGAACATAGGAAAACTCAAAAATCTTAGTATCATTCTAGTCAAGTTAAGTATACTCAGTTCAATGTCTTTTGGTTGGGAGTAGGATTCAGCACCGAGTGATCCTAGGGATGAGGGAACACTCGTTAGTTAGGAATGGGTCCCTAAAAGCAATCCCTAAGCTCCAGAACTATGTACCCAGCGTAGGTTATGAGATGTCACCCGTTAGATAGGACTGACATACTCAGGGATCACCTATTTGATTAGGACTGATCTCAGGGGTTAGCCATTAGTTAGGAATGACTCTACAACAGTAGTCTTAACCCATGGCATAGTACTTACACACTTATAATTTGGGTTACAGATTGGACCCCAGCTTAGTTATCTTCTCTTATTTTAGGCATGTCGGTTAGATGATTACCTCCCATAGTTTTAGTCTTAGTTTAAGTATTCATTTTATAACTCAGCTTAGTTTTACATAATCAGGACTGTCAGACATAGTCAACCATTATCATTAATTCCATTATTAGTAATTTCAAATATCAGTTATACAATTAGAGGAACTCTGTACTTAACTTCAGAAAAGCTCCGTTATAGTATATATGTACTCTTATGTTCAGTTACTCTATATCACTTAGTTAGTTATTATTCATGCATCTAAACCCTTGCATTCATCCTTACCTCTTCCAGCATACCAGTATTTCCATGTACTGACACATACTTTCCTGTGCTATGATGTTTCATATCATAGGTTTGGATGCTCAGGTTTTGGACCGTGCTTAGCCAGCCCACAGTAGCAGATTTAGTAGTGAGTCCTCATCTATCGAGGAAATATTTTTATTTTAGTACTTTAGATTAGCAGTATTTTAATAGATGAAGTTAGTTGGGGGATTGTCCCATCAACTCCACTTTTAGATAGATTCAGTTAGAGGCTTTTCAAACTAGATTTTCAAATAGTATTTCAGATTCAGATGTTATTATTCATTATCAGTATTTAGATGTTTTGAACCTTATGTAATTTTAGCCTATTATTCCATAATTATTTTAGTATTATTGTTCAGTACTCATAATAGATATCATTCATGGTTTAGCTTGTGGTCCTTTCAAGTCGCATGAGCCGTGTAATGAGTAGGGGGTAGTCTCGAGTCTTACAAACTTGGTATTAGAGCCAAAGGTTCAATAGAGTTCTAGGGAGTATGAAAGCCGCATCATGTAGAGTCTTACGCATGGGTGTGTAGGGTGCCACACTTATGGACAGGAGGCTATGAGATTCTTTAGGAAAAGTTTCCCTTCTTTCAGTATTCATATCGTATGATTGAGCATGAACTCAAGTTAATCTCTTAGTATATTTTACTTCTTTATTTCTTTTATAGAACATGCCTCCTAAAATGATAAATGAAAGAAGAACCGAAAACCAGTCAGCCCCACAGCTTAGAATATCAGTAATGATAAATGAGAGAGAAAATTACCAATTGGTCCTTGAAATTTAAAAAACAAAATATAAAATCCTAATTTAACATGCTGGCACGACGCGGTGGAATCATGCCAGCTTACTGGAAACTGGACAATTAGGAAACTGGTTGGTGGTGCGATGCAGTGGAAATTGCATTGCCACCTTGGTTGTGAACTGGAAAGTCATCGTGATGCTGTGGAATTGCATTGGTGCACTAGAAATTGACAACTCTAAAATCAAGCCTTGGCGCGACGTGCCATAATAGTTGAGGCCCACTGGATTTTGACGATTGCCATTTTGACTGGCTTCGCGATGCGCTAAAGTGACAAGTGGCACACTATCTCCCTAAAGTGGCTCTAACTCTTCGCCTGAGTTTCGGATTTGGGCGAATTTGGTATCGACGGAAAGGTTATTAAATTCTTTACATGCTTTAAAATACTTCTTAATTAGGAAGATACTTCTTAAACATTAAAGGCTATATTAACACTTTATTGAACACACTCTAAGGCTCAGACTACGAGAGAATTTTGTGGGGTCTTATAGTAGGATTCAACATTGAGCTAGCCTCGGGAAGGGAGGCACACCCGTTAGTTAGGACTGGGTCCCTAAAACCAACCCCTAATCTCCATAACTATGTAGCCAGCATAGGTTATGAGATGTCACCCATTAGATAGGACTGACATACTCAGGGATTACCCGCTAGATTAGGACTGATCTCAGAGGTTACCCGTTAGTTAGGACTGACTCCAGAGCAGTTGTCTTTAGCCATGGCATGGTATTGACACCCTTCCAATTGGGGTTACATATAAGAACCCAGCTCATTTATCTTATCTTATTTGGGGAATATCAGTTAGATTATTACCTTCCACAGTTTCAATCTTAGTTTCAGTCTTTAGTTTAGAACTCAACTCAGTTTTACAGAATTAGAACTGCCAGACATAATCAACCATTATCAATAATTCCATTATTAGTAATTTCAAATATCAGTTATACAGTTAGAAGAACTCAGTACTTAGCTTCAAAAAAGCTTAGTTATACTATACACGTACTCTTATGTTCAGTTACTCTATATCACTTAGTCAGTTATTATTCATGCATATGAACCCTTGCATTCAGCCTTACCTTATTTAGCGTACCAGTACATTCCCACGTACTGACGCATACTTTCCTGCGCTATGATATTTCATATCATAGATTCGGATGCTCAGGTTCTTGACCATGCTTAGCCAGATTCAGCCATCGATAGTAGAGTTAGCAGTGAGTCCTCATCTATTGAGGATATGCTTTTATTTCAGTACTTTAGCTTAGAAGTATTTTAGTACATGGAGTTAGTTGGGGGATTGTCCCATCGACTCCACTTTTGGACAGATTCAGTTAGAGGCTTTTCAGATTAGATTTTCTGACAGTATTACAGATTCAGATATTACTATTCATTATCAGTATTTTAGATGTTTTGAACCTTATGGAATTTCAGCCTATTATTCCACAATTATTTTAATATTATTGTTTAGTGCTCACTGCAGATATTATTCATGGGTTAGCTTGTTGTCCTTCGAAGTCACAATTAACCTATAGCGACTAGGGGTAGTTTTGAGTCATTACAAACTTGGTATCAGAGCCTAAGGTTCAATAGAGTCCAAGGGAGTCGAAAAGTCACATCACGTAGAGTCTTGTGTATGGGTGTATAGACCACCATGCTTATGTACAGGAGGTTATGAGATGTTTTAAGAAAAGTTTTCCTTCTTTCAGTATTCATGTCATACGAGTGATCATGAGCTCAAGTTAATATCTCAGTCTAATCCACTTCTTTCTTTCTTTTACAGAGATTGCCTCCCAAAATGACTAACAAAAGAAAAACTAAAAACCAGTCAGCCCCTCAGCCCGTTCAGGTAGATCCCCTGGATGAACATGTCACTTATATAGAATTCAGAGTTGCATTCACTACTCTAGCCAATTCAGTCGTAGCTCAGAATGAATGGCCAATTGTTGTTCTGGCCAACCCAGTGGCCAATACGACTGTAACTAGAATTTAGGACTTCACCCGGATGAATCTTCCTTCCTTTATAGGATCTAAGTAAGAAGAGGACCCACAGGAGTTTCCCTACCAAGTTTAGAGTATCTTAAACATCATGGGAGTTATTTCAGTAAGAGTGCTGAGTTAGCGACCTATAATCTATAAGATGTAGCCCATACATGGTTTAATCAGTGAAAAGTAGATAGGGGTATAGATACAGAGTCCATAGAGTTGGAAGAGTTTGCCACTACCTTTCTAGAAAGATTATTTCCCAAAGAGATGAGAGAAGCCAAAGTGCTAGAGTTCATCAATCTCAAATAAGGTAGCATAAGCATAAAAGATTATTCCTTCAAGTTTACACTGTTAGCCAGGTATGCTCCCCATGTAGTAGCAGACAATAGGTCCAGAATGAGCTAGTTTGTATCTGCGGTGTAAGATAGTATGGTTAAGAAGTACAAAATAACAATATTGGTTAAAGAGATAGACATATCTAGGATCATGGTCCATGCTCAACAGATTGAGGAGTAGAAGATTAAGAAGAAGGTGAGAGAGAATAAGAGGGATAGAATAAGTAACTTTAATTTCAGTCATCCTAAGATAGATGTAGTAACCATTCCCAATTTCATCCAAAGTTTTTAGTTCAAGCTCCATCCTCAGCCAATGCTCCAGTCCCTAATTTCAGGAATGATAGTCATGATGGGCGCCGGCCTCCAAAATCTAGGGAAGTGTGAGCAGTGGTATTACCTATCTGATTTGTGAAGAGTGTGTTAAAAATCACCTAGGTATGTGTAGAATAGGCAGCGAAGTGTGTTTTTCATGTGGTAATCTAGGCTACAAAATATGGGAGTGCAGAGTAATGGCTCAGAGGGGAAAAGATTTGCATCAGCAGGGCGCCACTTCTAGTACCACTAGCGGTTAATGCTAGAACAAATTTTATGCACTCCAATCTTGCCATAATTACGGAAGTTCTCCTGATATAGTTATGGGTACGTTATAAGTCTTTTATTACATGCTTCATATTTGAATGTTCAGTGTATTAGCTTATCAACAATATAAAATTTACCTAAATTCAATAACCGGGTAAGAACTTATAGAAATTTTTTATTTCAATCTTTAAATTTCATCATTCAAGCCGGTAGCACATCGCAGAGTGTGTCAAAATAGCAATTGTCAATTTCTATTATTGCTCTGTATTATTGGCGTGTCGCGCCATAGACCCAGTTAACAAATGTCAATTTCTAGTGTACCAATGCGATTGTACTGCATCGCGGTGCACTTCCAATTCATAAACAAAGTGGCAATTCGATACCACCGTGTCACGCCACCAAGAAATTTCCCAGTTGTCCTTTTTCTAGTGACACGGCACAATAGCGCTGCATCGCACCAAAGGCCCAGATCGAGATTATTCAGTTAATTTCTAGTTTTGAATTCTGAGCTTTTAAATCATTCAAAGGGTATTTGAGTCTTTTTCCACAAACTTATTCAACCTTTAACGTAAAAATCAACCCTAATATACCTAGTTACAACATTATTCATTCAGTTTTTCCCCAAATTAAATTATTCTCTCACAAGAGGAAGAAAATCTAGTTCAAGAATCAAGGTCAATCATCAAGAATCTCTCTAAGAACCTTCAAAAACTCTTCTTCTCAGGTATATTAGATGTTGATTCATGGGTCCCTTTAACCCATGAAGTCAAAGAATCCTTTTTCAAAGTACAAAGATGATGTATTTATGATTTTTACGCCTGAATTAGATTGAATTCATGATTATAATTTTAATTGGGTTTCAATCCATGATTTAAGTCAAGTTTCATGAAATTTAATAGCATGTGTGGTGAATATGTGATTATCTTGAGAAACCCTTGAATTTAAAAATTGATTAATGCTATATGATGTTGATTTGGTTTTAAATGCATGATTATGATAAGATTTATGAAAAATTAGATTAATATTTATATAGGGAATTATATGAATTGGGTGCTAAACCCACAATATTGCAATTTGTGCATTGTAGTTGCTATGTTTATATGTAATCCACGACTATGTTCTTGAAGTTGTGCTCCACAAGTATTTGATAAAATGTCCATGTGAATAAAGTGATGAAATCATTAAATGTTAGTATATAAACAAGCTTATTCCCTACAAATATTTGATAAAATGCTTATGTGAATTGACTAGTGAAGGCATGACATATTATTATGTGATCCAATCCATGTACTAGTTCATGCATTAGAAGTGTTTGATGAAATGTCTCTATCAATCAATTATGACCAAGTGAACATTGTTATGTTCTTCAAGATGATGCTTTGCTTTACTTTTCATGCTACTGAGTCCTGGGGGTATTTAATACTTGAAAATTTTAGCTGTTACTTAGAGCCAGTGTCAGTTACAGTATAGTATCAGTCATATCACAATTAGTAGTACTCTTAGTCCATTTTAGAACTCAGTAAAATTCAGTCAGTTACAGAATATAGGAAAATGTAGAAATCTTAGTATCAGTCCAGCCTAGTTCAGTTTACTCAATTCAGTGTCTTTCTGTTGGGAGTAGAATTCAGCACCGAGCGATTCTAGGGATGGGTTCATACCTATTAGTTAGGATTAGGTCCCTAGAGGCAATCCCTAAGATCCAAAACTACGTAGCTAGTGTAGGTTATGTGATGTCACACGTTATAAAGGAATAACATACTTAGGGATCACCCGCTAGATTAGGACTGATCTCAGGGGTCACCCATTTGTTAGGAATGACTCCACATCAGTTGTCTTTACCCGTGGCATAATACTGCTACCCTTCCAATTGGGGTTACAGATTAGACCACAAATCAGTTATTTTCACTTATTTGGGGCATGTTGGTTAGATGATTACCTCCCATATTTTTAGTCTTTAGTTTAGAACTCCACTCAGTTTTATAGAATCAAGCCTGTCAGACACAGTCAACCATTATCAATATTTCCATTATTAGTAATTTCAAATATCAGTCATGCAGTTAGCAGAGTTCAATACTTATCTTCATCAAATCTCAGTTATAGTATACATGTACTCTTATTTTCAATTACTCAATATCACTTAGTTATTATTCATACATATGAACCCTTGCATTCAGCCTTACATCATCCAGCATACCAGTACATTCCCACGTACTAAAGCATACTTTTCTGCACTATGATTTTTCATATCATAGGTTCAGATGCTCAGGTTCCTGACCGCGCTTAGCCAGATTCATCCAGTGGTAGTAGATTTAGCACTGAGTCCTCTTCTACAAGGATACTCTTTTATTTCAGCACTTCAGATTAGTAATATTTTAATAGATGGAGTTAGTTAGGGGATTATCCCATCAACTCCACTTTGTGATAGATTTGGTTAGTGGCTTTTCAGACTATATTTTCAGATGATATTTCAGATTCAGATATTATTATTCTCTATCATTATTTTAGATGTTTTTAACCTTATGGCATTTCATCCTATAATTCTGCAATTATTTTAGTATTATTGTTCAGTGCTCACAGCAGATATCATTCAAGGGTAAGATTGTCGTCCTTTAGAGTTGCAAGTACCGTGTAGTGACTAGAAGTAGTCTCATGTCATTACAAACTTAGTATCAGAGCCTAAGATTCAATAGATTCCTAGGGATTCTAAAATATGCATCACATAGAGTTTTGTGCATCGGTGTGTAGCGTGCCACACTTATGGATAGAAGGCTATAAGATATTTTAGGAAAGTTTCCCTTCTTTTAGTATTCATGTTGTGCAATGAGCATGACCTTAAGTTAATCTCTCAGTCTAATCCAGTTCTTTATTTTTATTTACAAAACATGCCTCCCAAAAGGACTAACGAAAGAAGAACCAAAAACTACTCATCTCCTCATCCCGTTCAGGTAGATCCCCTAGACGAATATGTCTCTTATGTAGAACTTAGCGCTACATTTACTACTCTATCCAATTCAGTCATAACTCAGAATGAACTACCAACTATTGTTCTGGCCAACCCAGTGGCTAATATGACTACAACTAGAATTTGAGACTTCACCCGGATGAATTCTCCTTTCTTTATGGGATCTAAGTCAGAAAAAGATCCATATGAGTTCCTTGATCATGTTCAAATAGTCACAAACATCATCGGATTCACTTCCAGTGAGAGTGCTGAGTTAGCCGTCTATCATCTACAAGATATAGCCTATATGTGGTTTAATCAATGAAAGGTAGACATGGGTATAGGTACAGAGCCCATAGAGTGGAAAGAGTTTACAACTGCCTTCCTAGATAGATTCTTTCCCATAGAGCTGAAAGAAGCCAAAGTCTTGGAGTGCATCAATCTCAGATAAGGTAGCATGAGCATAAAAGAGTGTTCCCTTAAGTTTACTAAGTTAGCTAGGTATGTTCCCTATGTAGTAGCAGATAATACGTCCAAAATGAACAAGTTCGTATTTGGGGTGTTAGATTATGTAGGTAAGGAGTGCAGAACAACAATGTTGATTAAAGAGATGGACATATCTAGGCTTATGGTCCATGCTCAAAAGATTGAGGAGCAGAAGCTTAAGAACAATGAGAGAGAGAATAAGAGGGCTAGAACAGGTAGCTTTAATTTCAGTCAACCTAAGTCAGAGGGCAGTAACCGTACCCATTTTCGTCCAAAGTTTTTAGTTCCAGCTATGTCCTCAGCTAGTGCTTCAGTCTTTAAGTTCAGGAATAATAGTCTTTATGGGGCACCAGGCTCCAATACCCAGGGTAATATGAGTAGTGGTCGTACCTATCCGCTTTGTGAAAAGTGTGGTAAAAATCATCTAGGTGTATGTATACCAGACTGTGAAGTGTGTTTTGGATGTGGTAGGCCTAGCCAAAAGATGCGGGAGTATAAAGTAATGGCTCGGAGAGGAAAATATTTGTGTCAGCAGGGCTCCACTTCCACTACCACTAGTGGTCAATCCCAGAAAAAGTTTTATGCACTCCATTCTCGCCATGATCAGGGACGTTCTCCTGAAATAGTTACGGGTACTTTTTAAGTCTTTTATATTTATGCTTATACCTTGTTAGATCCTGGGGCTTTACTTTCTTTAAAACCCTTATCTAGCCGTCAACTTCAGTGTCAAACCTGAAATATTAGTAGAGCCCTCCTCTGTGTCAACCTTGGAATCTAGAAGTAAGGTGGTGAAAGTTTAGTTTATGGTTTACTAGTGATCCACAGATTAAGAATAATGGCCTTAAGCTAAGGGGGTGATGGTAGAACACGTAACTAAGTCAGTCTTTCAGATTTTAGAAGTAATTTCAGTAATGTTAGTATTCATGCCTTATATGTCCGTTCTATAATCATAGAGCATACTCGTGCACATTATCTAAAACTATACATCCTTACAGTTCCTAGTATAAGGATTCCCAGTTCACTTAGTACAGTACTCAGTTCCAGTATAGTCTCATTTATAGTCTCAGTCACAGTCTTAGCCCAATAATCAGATCAGTACCTCCGTTTATAGATTATTTTATAATCCTTTTATACGTTTAGACATGCATTTTTAAGTAATAATGTTCTCACGAATTTATGCAGAGTTATCAAATGTTACTCAGTCTATCTCGTCCTCTTATTCGTAATATTCTACAGTTTAAGTTTAGTTATTCAGACTAAGTACAGTTCAGTCTCACACGCCCCATATTCCAATATTAGCTATTAATTTAATCACATAAGTTAGCATGTTTAAGCATTCGTGCTCATTGATTATATAAATATTTTCAGTAGTCGTAAGCGAAGTGTCATACCGAGGAGAGGAATTTTTTTAAGAGAGTATTCGAAGAATAGGTCAAAGTTTGAAAATTTGCAGTTACAGCGCGTAAGGCTTAGTTATTCTATTTTAAGAGGGTGTTTCATAGGCCTCATCTCATGGTACAAAATTTTATCCAAGCTACGAGTTTAGCCCAATTTATGTATCATGCCTCAATTTTAGATTCCTGATATTCAGTAATGATTTAGCTCGTTAGTGCCCCATGTGTCGACTCATGTTTTTCCTCAGTACCTTAGTCGATTCAGCATTCTCGAGGGACATAGCATCCCAAGGGAGAGATGCAGTTCATGTATCACATTTTAGACTCATTCATGTCGTTATGTTTTTGTTCATACATGTTCTGTAAATGATCTTAGGTTTGTCAATGTTCTCAGCTTAAGGTAACAATCTTTCATAGACCTACTAAGTTCCATGTTCAGTTATAGCTATAATCTCAGTATCAGTTATCGTTGCATATTTAGTCACACATTCATTAATTAGTTTAGTCATGTATTCCATGTATCAGATATGCATGTTCACTGTGTAAACTTAGTCTATCAGCAATTCTCAACTTAATTAGTCTCATTCAAGGATGAATGTTCCCATGGGGGAGATGTTGTAACACCCCATACTTTAACCTAGCTTAAATTCGTCCCAAAAATCTCAAAGACTTGCTTCAAAGATGAATACACTTTTATACTTATGGAATATTCAATCAGATTTCCAACAATATAAATTCACCTAAATCTGATAACAGGGTAAGAAATTATGGTGATTTTATGTTTCAATTATTAAACATCATCATTCAGGCCCGTAGCATATCGCAGAGTGTGTCAAAATAGAAATTGTCAATTTCCAGTGGTGCTCCGTGATATTTTCACAAATGTCAATTTTCAGTGTACCAACGTGATTCCACTACACCGCGGTGCACTTTTAATTCACAAAAAAAGTGGTAGTGCGATACCACCGCATCATGCCACCAAGCAATTTCCTAGTTTTCCTTTTTCCAGCGACACGACGCAATAGAGCCGCGTCGCTCCAAGGGCCCAAATTGGAATTTTTCAGTTAACTTACAGTTTTAAATTTCAAGCTTTTAAATCATTCCACGGGTATTTGAATATTTTTCCACGACCCTATTCAGCCTTTAACACGAATATCAACCCTAATAAATCTAATTACACCATTATTCATTTAGTTTTTTCCCAAATTAAATCATTCTCTTTCAAGAGAAAGAAACCCTAGTTTAAGAATCAACGTCAATCCTCAAGAATCTCTCTAAGAACCTTCAATAACTCTTCTTCTCAGGTATGTTAGATGTTGATTCATGAAGTCCAAGAATCCCTTTTCAAAGTACAAAGATTATGTATTTATGATTTCCATGTCTGAATTAGATTGAATTCATGATTATAATATTAGTTGGGTTTCAATCCATGATTTAAGTGTATATTTCATGAAATTGAACAGCATATGTGGTGAATATGTGATTATCTTGATAAACCCTTAAATTTAAAAAGTGATTAATGCATCTATGATGTTGATTTAGGTTTAAATCCATGATTATGATAAGATTCATGAAAAATTAGATTAGTATTTTTATATGGAATTATATAAATTACATGCTAAACCCACGGAATAGAAATTTAGACATTGTAGTTTCCATGTTTATATGTTATCCATAACTATATGCATGAAGTTATGCTCCCCAAGTGTTTGATAAAATGTCCATGTGAATAAAGTAATGAAATCATGACATGTTAGTATATGAACAAGATTATGCCCTACAAATGTTTGATAAAATGCTTATGTGAATTGACTAGTGAAGGTATGACATGATGTTATGTGATCCCATCCATGTACAAGTTAATACATTACAAGTGTTTGATGTAATGTCTCAATAAATGAATTATGACCAAGTGAACATTGTTATGTTCTTCAAGATGATGCTTTGCTTTACTTTTCAAGCTGTCGAGTCCTGGCTGTATCTAATACCCGACAATCTAGCTGTTACTTAGAGCTAGTATCAGTTACAGAATAATATCAGTCATGTCACGATCAGTAGTACTCTCAATCTGTTATAGAACTCAGTAAAATTTAGTTAGTTTTAAAATATAAGAAAACTGAGAAATCTCAGTATCAGTCCAGTCAAGTTCTGTATACTCAGTTCAGTGTCTTTCAGTTGGGAGTAAGATTTAGCATCGAATGAGCCTAGAGATGGGAGGCACACCCGTTAGTTAGGACTGGGTCCGTAGAAGCAATCCCTAAGCTCCAGAACTATGTAGCCAGTGTAGGTTATGAGATATCCCCCGTTAGATAGGACTAACATACTCATGGATCACCGATAGATTAGGACTGATCTAAGGGGTCACCCGTTAGTTAGGACTGAACCCACAATAGTTGTGTTTACGCATGGCATGGTATTGACACCCTTCTAATTGGGGTTACAGATTGGACCCCAGCTCAGTTAACTTCTTTTATTTGGGGCATGTTGGCTTGATGATTACCTCCCACAGTTTTAGTCTTAGTTTCAATCTTCAGTTTAAAACTCAGCTCAATTTTATAGAATCAAAACTGTCAGACACAGTCAACCATTATCAGTAATTCTGTTATTAGTAATTTCAAATACCAGTTATGTAGTTAGCAGAACTCAGTACATATCATCAGAAAAGCTCAGTTATAGTATACACGTACTTTTATTTTTAGTTACTCTATATCACTTAGTAAGTTATTATTCATGAATATAAACCCTTGTATTCAACCTTACCTCATCCAGCATATGAGTACATTCCCACGCACTGACTCAATCTTTTCTGTGCTATGATATTTTATATCATAGGTTCGGACGCTCAGGTTCCTGACCGTGCTTAGCCAGATTCAGCCAGTGGTAGTAGATTTAGTAGTGAATCCTCATCAATCAAGTATATTCTTTTATTTTAGTACTTCATCTAAGTAGTATTTTAGTAGATGGAGTTAGTTGGGAGATTGTCCCATCAACTCCACTTGTAGACAGATTCAGTTAAAGACTTTTCAGATTAAATTTCAAACAGTATTTCAGATTTAGATATTATTATTCATTATTAGTATTTTAGATATTTTGAACCTTATGAAATTTCAGCCTATTATTCCGCAATTATTTCAGTATTATTGTTCAGTGCTTACAGCAGATATCATTCATTGGTTAGCTTGTGGTCCTTCGGAGTTGCAAGCACCATGTAACAACTAGGGGTAGTCTCGATTTGTTACACTATTGAGGTGTGATAGGAAAGCGAGAATATTATCACACTTTCACTAAATTGGTAATGCCAGTCATCTGCAGGAGCTAACAAGCCATCATGTTCACTCCACTTTAGGATTCCAGATTCATCAAAAATTAAAACTAGTCAAAATATTATTTGTTTTGGTTGCATCTTAATTAGCCATAGAACTTTTGAATAGATTAAACTACTATTGTTGATTAAGAAGTACCTTGTCAATTTTACACTCAATTACACAGTATATCCTGGGAATCAAGCAAAGGATCCTTGTTTGCATGTACTCACGAAATTCAGGTCTTGTGTCATTCTTAACCTTTCAGCAAAGGTGGCAAAAGTGAAAGAAAAATATGATGCATAAGGAGAAGATTCAGCCATAGACAAGGTAGAGTATCAGTTCCAACAACATATCTATTGAGTATCACTTAAAATTCTACCAACAGGTGTCTCGAATACTTTTAACCTAAGGCCAGATGACATATGCTCAAATATAACAAATCAAAGAAGTAAATCTTTCTAGTATCACATGGAAATCATTAACAAATTATCATTAGTTTCCCACACTTTGCTCCACACAAAGAAAGAAAGAAAGTATTCAGTAAAGAAGTATATAACACAAAAATGACTTACTATTGAAATTTGGGCATCTGCCTAAACTTCTTTCCCCGTCTTTGCATGAGTTGCAACAAATATTTCATTCTTTGATGGTTCTTCATTATTTTCATTGGTCCCACTCTATAAATTATATCAAATTAAAGTAAAAAACAGACATCAATATGTTATGAAAAAGTAAAAAAAAAGATTTTTTTTATAGAAGTGTCTACTAAATATTATAAATGCCATGCGTAGTCTTGCAAAATTAATAGGTCCCACTTGATGTCTCCACTTTTGTTTTCCTATATTGAGAATTTACCTCGATCAAGGCCTAAAAAAGAGAATGAAAATTAAACATGAAACATATGTAAAGAGTAGATGTGCATTATTTTAATCTCACTTGAACATCTGGAAGCTTCCAATACTCGATCAACTAATGTCATTGAACCGTTGAAACCACATTGGTTTTGCTAGAATTTATTCAACTGTAAGTTCTTTATCAAAGCATCTCTATTTAACATCTTTCTTGCATAGCCTTCAAGCATCACAAAGACCTTCCATTACCCACTACTGTCCTTCCTTTGGAATTAGGAATTTTGACTATGAAAAACAAATATTTTAAGCTTCGGTTAGTAATAAGAATATATATGTATAATATAAAATATTAATTTTTCTTACATTGACATAATCCCACATGCATTTTCTAGTTTCATCTTGAATAGCAGCCAACTAGTGTACATAAAGATGATAAATCTAGGATTCCTTGCAACTGTTCCTATGAAATTACTTAAATTAGAAATTGCCTTGTCAGTTGAGGCCACTGCTTGTCCTAAGTCAAATGTCATCACCTCTCTTTCATCTAAAGTTTTCACATGAATTTTCTTGCATGTTATTTGTCCTCAAATATTTTTCTAGTGTGGCATCCCTAGATTGATGTAACAAACAAGAAATAAGAAACAAATATAATGAGTAATAACATTATAGGATTCAAGACATACAATTTGTATCAAAATCAACATTTATATCCTTATCACTATTTATCCACCCATCCTAACTAATTTTTCTTGTGCCAAAGGGTCATCCAATCCTTTATTATGTTCATCGAGATCTTCAGGGGGTAGAACTGTAACACCATCTATTGGGTAAATATCATGTTCTTTTTTACCGCCTATGTGTATCCCTTATTTTTCTAGAAACTGATTAAGACTACTTGACGATACGACTGACTTCTTCTTCACCTCTTTGCAATTTTCTAGCTCTTCAATAGTATGTTGTTTCTTTTATTCAACTTGTAATGTTACAATCATAGTTGAAGTATTGACATCAAACTTCCATTGCTCTTCACATGTTTGTTTTATCCTTTTCTAGTGAACATTTGTGAAGTATTAATGTCTTCCCTTGAGGATGATTTGATCATAGACTTGAGAACAGACAATATATTCTTTCCTTGTTGTTCAATGGACTCCACAAGATTCTTTCTTTTATATGTCATCGGTGCTTGACCTTTCCTAATTTTATCATTGTATTCTTTTTTAAGTTGTTCTCTCTTAATCTTATATTTCATGACCTATTCAGCAATTGAATGATACTGAGTATCAGAATTCATATTCTTCAGAGGACTTTGAGAATTTTGTAGATTTTAAACTTTTTACTTTAGAGTTTTTGCCTATTTTATTCTTCCTAACTACAAATAGAGGCAAAGAGTATTACTTTTATCCAAATGATATAGAGCAGAAATGTAAGGGGGTACCACTATTTTACAACTACGACAAACATGTACGACCTGGCAACATGAATTGTACCATTGGGAATAGAGATGGAAAGGCTAAGATGAGGAAATATCAAGAAGAAGAAATTAAATCTAGAGATGTACGACTTTACTTATAGGAAAAATAGGCAAATACAAATTAAAAAAAGAATGGGAATTTGTATAATTCAAATCATAAATCAACTAACGGAGGTAAGATCGAATGAGAATATTCTATAGAGTTTATTATATTTACTGTTTAGTATATTTTACGACTCAATAAAGAATTTTTATTATATTTTACAACTCTTTTTGGAAAGTTCACTAACACTATGCCGAAGATTGAGTTTTTTAGGAAAAGTTTTATCCTTCAAACACGACTCACTAGATGTGTGAAAATAGCTTATTTTAATGTAAGTCATGTCTTCATTGACTTATACAATAAGCAATATCACCTCACTATTTGGACTTAATATCGGATGTAAATTGAAGGTCAATTAATGATGATACATGTGTGGACTCCTACTTTTACTCCTGAGGAAGAGACATATATTTTCCCTATTTGGGTCACTCTACCGAAACTTCCATGGAAATGCTATAATAAGGAATTTATATCTTTTTATCTATAACCAGCGGGTAAAAGTCTTTACTTAGACATTGCCTCTATTCTTTAAGAGGGCATCCTTTACTATTGTTCATACTACAAACACCATTGTCATTTGGTTCATGCATGCAATGTAAAGAGGAGGGATGATAATCACAGGAGAAGAAAAAAGTTTAAGCAGTGAATAATCTCAAGAACAAATTAGGGCAGGGAAGTATCAGTCAGGTAACTAACAAAGATAATAATTATCAATAGGTTATTACTAATGATTTTGCTTGCATTTTAGGTTCCAAGTAAAACTAGCACCAAAATTAGAAAATGCAAGAAAAGAAATAAGAAGACGAGTGGCAATCCAAAAAAAAAAGAAATTCAAAGGTTGCAACTAAAATGCTCAAAAGAGCAATGTCGCAACCACTCAACAACATGTATACACAATGGTATCTCCAAGAGAAAAACAAGACATTTAGCAGCAAAAATAACAAGAACAGCAGATAGGTATTGACTCAATACTCCCAATCCCAAAACCAAATGATGATACTTCAAGTCCACCCCTTGTGTATCTCCTAAAATAGATCAATATTTATTGTTTGTTGATGTCTTTATTTGTCGTGTAATATTTTCATGCACATCCAAAGCATAGATTACTTTGGTCATGGAAGAATTAGATGAATTATACACCCCTATCTATTAAAAACTGGAAGAATTGTAGGTCAGTTATGGATTTGCTAAGGTGAACATTGTAGTAAGTTTCCTATTTTGGAATTATAACGGCTAATTACACTAATAAAGAAGACAAACTAAATGAAGAGAAAGAAAATAAAACAAGTCCATTCAAATTCAATTTTTACCAAGGAGAACACAAAAAACAATAAGGATCTTACTATCATTGTTTCCTGCTGTAAGAGATATTGTTTAACATTAGACTTAACCACCACAGTGTAAAAAAGAGTACTTCTGTTGTACCTTTACGAAACACACCTAGCCCTCTATATTCTCCTATTAAAAATGTAGAAGATGCCATTGTTTTTACTCATCTATAAACTTACACATTCTAGTTATTATAATTGAAATAGTGCAACATCAAGTTGACACACATAATGCAAGATTTTAATCTTTCTTAGCTACTACACTTTTTTTATGTTTAAAAAATTCTCTGGCCATTTACTAATAGAACTCAAGATACCTGAATCATAAAATACTAATAGAAAAGTTAGGTTACAGATGCTTCAAAAGTTGTCACCCAAACCAAATCCATTATAATACAAATAAAATCAACTGTATTACAAAGTTCATCGTTGCAAATCCATAATTGACCTCCAATTCTTCAAGGTTTGAGTAGAGTCGTACATCAAATATTGTATTTAAGTAGTTTTCAGAGAAAGAAAATAAATGAAGGAAAAAATGAAGTTATACCTATTTAGTATCATAGAGCTTCCTCCAAATTTATTTTTTCGCTATTTTTCAAATGACCACTACCTAATACTAATAAAGTAAAAGACTTTTAGGAAACATAAGTGCAGGGTATAGCCACAAAAATTAATTAGCTATTATATATAACTACATAGTGCTAAGAGTAAGCAAGCAGTATAGGGTCATTAATAAAATACTGACCAGGCTCAAGAAAGAAGCCAACAGTATACTTAAACATTGTCATAATCTCATGTGTCTGCTTATTAAATATCCAAGAGTGTTTGCACTAGAAAACAATTAAATAACAAAAATATTAACCTAGCACTATGGGTCATTACAAAAATAATAATCATGTACACAAAAGAAGGAAAAAAATACATAAAGATTGTTAATGTCCTCAATATTTCTACCTATTAGATGTCTAAAAGTTTTTGTACCAGGAAACATTCAAATAAAAGAAAGAGTAAGCTAACATTATGAGACATCAACAAAATATTAAACTCACGGTTCATACTCAAAATCAACATTATCTTTATACTCTTATTCAAAATCATCTTCAAATTCCTGTTCATACACATCTTTAGACTTGTCTTCAAACTCTTTGACATGCTCATCTTTAAGTTGTTAAAAAAAATCCTTTGGCATCCACTTCAATAATTGTTTCTGGAACATCATTTCTTATTAAGAGAACATAATCATTATAATCCGACATAAATGGGCCCATAAATTATTAAGAAGTCTCATTTTCATAACATTTTGAGGTATTAGACTCAACCTAGTAACTTATATTAGATAGTGTAATGCCCTATCTCTGAAAGTTTTTGTCCATCATACGACTAGTCCCTTAAGTCATATCCACAACATACAAGTCATACATTGAACCCATACCTAAGATAGTGCAAAATAGTTAAAGTTTTGCTTAGGGTATGACTCAACCTCTTGAAGTTGTTAAGGAGCATAAGGGTCATGTAAAGCCAAGTCATAAGTTCAACAGTGTATACCCCATATAATTCTGTCTAAGTTACGAGAAAATGATACTAGTGGTAGAGGATAGTATGAGTCATAAGTTTTTACTCTTATGTCGATCGGTGTGTACCCTCCTAGATGCTTCCAAGTTTACGAGTCATGAAGACCAGTCATACTCTTCCCTACGAGTGGTATGGTATACTCGTATGTACTAGCGAGTAAATTCTGAGAAGTTAAGGGGATTTTTAGTTTTTTTTTCCCTTATAACTCCTAACCCACAACCCTATACTAAAGAGAAATGTCTTTTCCTTCCATTTTCATTAATTAAACAACAACTTTTCTCTCTTCTTATTCTCAATAACAAGATTAAGGTTTCTTTCTCGGGATTATCTCCCAAGTATTATTAGTCAATTTTACTTCATCAAGTCAACCAATTCAAGGTATGTGGGATATTCATCAATGGGTTCCTTTCACCCATTAAGCCCAAAAACCCTTTCTCTATCCTTTTTTTAAAAAAATTATCCATGAAAATTATAAAGTTAATCAATTAACTTCTTGGTTAATCAAATTTTAGCTATGACAACGTGTGTTACCATGATATTTAAGTTATTTCATATTTCAAATTCTAATCTACTAAGCCTTATACCCTTGATTTCATATTGAGTCATCAATTTAAGAATTAAACGATGTAAATATGTTGTTTTCCCATGTTTAACATATTCCTATGTTAAATTCATATATTTCAGCAGTTATTGAAATTTAATATCTTTGAGTCTTTGAATTATGACTTTTAATCAGTGTTTAAATGCTGTTATCATATTTTTTTTTGCATTCATTCAGTGTTGGCGGGTTATAAACAACCGATACCTATGTCTCCTTACATGATTTCTTTTTATGAGTAACTTGTTAGTCAGACCATGGTTTTATTATCATATTTAGAACATCATTTTCATGCTAGGCATTTATAAATACAATACCATGTAATATTAAATGAATAATAACACCAGTGTCATTTACTTGGGAGTAATACTTAGCACCGAGTGAATGCAAGAATAATGACTCCACCGTTAGTAGAGTCATGGATCGTTAGTAGCAGTTCATAAGTTGCAGACCTATGGGGCCACTATATATTATGAGGGGTCCCTTATCAGTAGAGGAATGTCTCCCTCATCATTCAGGACATCTGCCTTGTGAATCCATATAGTCAGTAATGTGTTGGTACCACTGGCAAGGTACCAGGACCTTTCCAACTGGGGTTACAAGTTGGACCCCAATAGCTCAGATTGGGGCATATCATTTATAGTCAGCTCCCACAATCTCAGTGTAGTTTTTAGAATAGATCAGTTTAGGTTTGCACGATCAAGTGTACAAATTCCAAATGTTTAGTCATACATATTTTAGTTATTCTGATTTAAGATTATTTCAGTATATGCTTATGCTTGGTCTTTTAATCTCAGTTATACATGTTCGTTCATCCATGTTTATTTGTCTTATGCATTTCAGTTAGTCCTTATCTTACACACAAGTATATTTAATATACTTATCGCATACTCTTCTTTTGTACTATGTTGTATTATTTCATAGGTTTGGATGCTTAGTTTCCCGACTGTACTTAGGCAGTCCAGCATTATCCCACAACAGTAGTGGTAAGTCCTCTTCTATTGAGGACATGACGTTTTATTCTTATTTTTGTGTTTATTTATGTTTAGTTAGTTGGAGTTAGTTGGGGGTCTATCCCATCAACTTCTCATGATTTCTAGAGGCTTTCAAATAGTTAGACTATTAGTAGCTTTCAAATAGTTAGACTATTAGTCAATCTTCAGTTTTTATTAGTTGTTTCATACAAATATACCTTTATTCATTTTTATCCTAATTAGTTTTTTTGGATATGTTGGATTATATTTTAGTGTTTGTGATTACTACATCTTATCAGTATGTCTTTTGCACATATGGTTCTAGTATTATATTATTCAGTGCTTAAAGTAGGTACCATATCATAGGTTAGCTTGTGGTTACTTGTGGTAGTAAACATTGTTGTCGTGACTAGGGGGTAGCCTCGAGTCATAGAAAAACTTGGTATCAAATCCTAATATTTTAAAGTGTTCTAGGAAGTTTGAAAGCCACATTAAGTAGAGTCTTGTGCATGGGTGTGAAGCATGCCTCACTTATGGAAAAAAGGCTACAAGACGTTTTAGGAATATCTCCCTTCTTTAAGTATTCATGTCATGCAAAAGAGCATGAGCTCTATTGAATTCCTATTTCTAATTCATACTTCCTTCTAATTAAAAATAATGTCTTCTAGAACAAACAACAAAAGGAGGAACGAGGATTGACCCACACAACCACCTATTTAGGAAGATCCTTTAAACAATCATGTCTCTCACATTGAGTTTAGGGCCAATTTCGTGACCTTATTCCATTCTGTAGCTGCTCAAAATAACCAGCAGGCTATTTCCTCAGCCAATCCAATGGAAAATATCATTGTGGTTAGAATTCATGATTTCACTCAGATAAATCCTCATTAATTTTTTGGGACCAAGTCTGAGGAGGATTCATACGAGTTTCTAAATATAGTGCAAAAAAGGATAGACATCATGGGTGTCACTTTGAGTGAGAGTCCAGACTTGGCTGAATATCAGTTATAGAGGGTAGCTCACACCTATTTTAACTAGTGGAAAAAATATAGAGGTGTGGAAGCAGAGCCTATGGAGTGGAAAAAGATTGTCACAACTTTCTTAGATAGGTTCTTCCAACTATAGTTGAGGGAGGCTAAGGTTCAGGAGTTTATAAACTTAAAGAAGGGAAGTTTAAGCATGAAGGAGTACTCACTCAAGTTCACTCAGTTAGTGAGGTATGTTCTTACCATGATGGTTGACAATTGGTCCAGCATGAGTAAGCTCATATCTGGTGTATTTAATAGTTTGGTCAAGGAGTGTAGGACCACTATATTGATTAAGTAGACGAACTTGTCTATACTTATAGTTCATGCTCAATAGATTGAGGAGGAGAAACGTAAAAAGAAAGAGAGAGAGAAAGAATAAAAGGGAAAAGCCAGGTATTTTTAATTTTACTCAGCTAAGATTAGAAGGTTGTAACTGATCCTATTTTGAATAAAAATTTTTAGCCCTAGCTCCATCTTCAGCCAGTGTGCCAGTATCTATGTTCAAGTAGGACAGTTGGAATAGAGCGTAGGCTCTAAGTCCTAGGGTAGTATGAACAGTGGTCGAACTAATCCGCTATGTAAGAATTATGGTAAGAAATATCAGAGTGAGTATAGAGTAAGAACTTATATGTGTTTGGGGTATAGAAAGATAGGCCAAAAGATTAGGGATTGCCTCGTAGGTGTGTTGAAGGATAGGAATGATTATCAGCAGGGTCAGATAAACTCTTCAATAGCACCAATAAGTCGCCTAACTCAGCAGGGTGTGATTTCCAGTGGCACCACTGAGCAGCACCAAGATAGATTGTATGCCCTCCAGGATCTGAAGGACTAGAAAAGTTCTCCTAATGTGGTTATAGGTACATTGCAAGTTTTCCATCTATATGTTTATATCTTGTTAGACCCCAGACTTTTACTTTCTTTTATAACTCCTTATATAGCTATCAACTTTGGTGTCAGTCTTAAAATATTAGTTGATCCATTTTTAGTGTCTATCCCAGTGGGTAAGTATATTATAGCCAGATGGATATATAGAAATAGCCCAGTCATATTATCTTAGAAAGTTACTTCAGTTGATCTTGTGGAGTTTGAGATGACTGATCTTGATGTCATTTTTGGCATGGATTGGATTCAATCATGTTATGCCTCAGTTGACTGTACAATTTTTTTTTATATTCTAGTTTTCTAATAAACCAATGATCAATTGGGGGGGGGGGTAGTACTTCAGTGCTTAAATTTCAGTTCATTTCATATCTCAAGGCAAGAAAGATGATATCCAAGGGGTGTGTTTATCATCTTGTTTGAGTCAAGGAATAACAATAACAACAACAACAAACCCAGTTTATTCCCACCTAGTGGGGTCTTGGGGGGGGGGGGGAAACTGGGTTTGTTGTTGTTGTTATTGTTATTCCTTGACTCAAACAAGATAATAAACCCAGTTTATTCCCACCTAGTGGGGTCTTGGGGGGGGGGGGTTAAGATGTACACAGTCCATACCTCTACCTCTAAAGAAGTAGAAAGGTTGTTTTCGATAGACCCTCGGGTCAAGGCACGAGATACCACACAAACACATAGTAAAGTACAGAAGCAGATTACATAACATAAATACGGCACCCATAAGTAATATAAAATAGAGGAAAGCAGAGGAACGACACAGATTCGTAATAAAACATGGAACACGGAACACGGAATCATAACAGGAATAAAACCCCCACCAAATAATTCCCTACACTAGCGACCCAACCTGGCCCTAGTCCTCTGCCATAATTCGCGTCCTCCAGACCTTCGAGTCAAGGAATAAAATTTTTAAATTTTGAGTCTTGTGTCAATTTATGTTGTAAGAGAATTTTTAGATGTATTCCCCGAGGATCTTCCCGGAGATCCTCTTAAAAGAGAGTAGACTTTGGAATCGATCCCATTCCAGATACCCAGCCTATTTCAATTTCACCATAAATAATGACTTCAGCTGAGCTTAAGGAATTAAAGGACCAATTCAAAGATCTCTTAGATAAGGGTTTCATTAGGCCTAGCATTTCCCCATGGAGTGCTCTAGTCCTTTTCATGTGAAATAATGATAGTTCTCTCAAAATGTTCATGGACTACTGTCAGTTGAACAAAGTCATAATCATTAATAAATATCCTTTCCCCGAATTGATAAGTTGTTCATTGAAATTTAGGGTGTAAGTTAGTTCTCTAGGATAGACCTCAACTCCGGTTATCATCAGCTTAAAGTCAAAGAATGTGACATTCCAAAGACAACTTTTTAGATGCAGTATTGTCTCATCCAATTCCTGGTTATGTCCTTTTGACTAAAAAATTCCCCTGTAGCTTTCACACACTTGATGAATAAGGTGTTCAAATAGTAATTATCCATTTTTGTCATAAGTCTTCATTGATGACATCCTTGTCTATTCCCATAGTGAGAATGACCATGCAAACCATCTGAGAGTTTTTTTGTAACGCCTTAGAGATCATCAATTATTCGCTAAGTTCAGTAAGTGCAAATTTTTTTTAATATCAATAGCTTTTCTTGTTCATATAGCTTTTAGTGATGGCATCTAGGTTAAGCCTCAAAAGATCAAAGTAGTGATAAACTGGCCTAGACTCATCTCTTCGTCAGATATTAGGAGTTTCTTGTGTTGAACTGCTATTACAGATGATTTATTGAATGGTTTTCTTCTATTTCTTCTCCCATGTCTTGACTAACTCAAAAGAAAGTAAATTTTAGTGGTCAAATTTTCGTGAGAAGAGTTTTCAAGAGCTGAAGACTCGACTCAATTCCACCCTAGTCTTTACTTTGCCATATGGTTTAGATAGATTTTTAGTGTATTGTGATACTTCTATAGTTGTTTTTGGTTGTGTGTTAATGTAGATAGATAAGGTATTTCATATGCCTCTAGACAACTTAAACCTCAGGAGAAAAATTACTTAACTCATGATCTTTTGTTGGCAACTATGGTTTTTGCCTTAAATATTTTGAGGCATTATCTGTATGGGGTTCATGTTGATGTGCTCATAGATTAGAAAATATTACAGTATGTGTTCTTGTATAATGATCTTAATCTTTATCAGAGAGTTTGGCTTGAATTGTTAAAATATTATGACATGAGTGTGTTGTATCATCTGGGCAAGTTTAATGTAGTGGTAAATTCCCTTATTAGATTGTCTATGGGAAGTGTTGCTTACGTCAAGGAAGATAAGAAAGAGTTAGTCCGTGAGGTTCATCAGCTTACTAAATTAGGTATTTGGTTGGTTAATTCAGATGAAGGTAGCATATATGTTCATAACAGTTTGGAATCTTCATTGGTTGCCGAAGTAAAACAAAAACAAGACAGGGATCCTAGTCTGGTCAAGTTGAAGGAGGAGATTAGAGATTAAAAGGTAGAGGTTTTTTCCAAAGGGGAGATGGTGTGGTTTATTGTCGAGGCAGATTGTGTGTTCCATATAGTTATAGATAACTAATTTTAGTAGAAGTGCAAGGTACGCGCTATTCTATTCACCTAGGAGCCACTAATATGTACCATGATTTATGGGAAATCTATTGGTGGAGTGGTATGAAAAATATATTACAATGTTTATGGCTAAGTATTCGAACTGTCAGTAGGTTAAGGTTGATTAACAAAGGCCTGGAGGTGTACTGTAGAAGTTTAGTATCCTCACTTAGAAGTGGAAGGTGGTGAACATGGATTTAGTGACATGGTTTTCTCGCACGTATCTTCATCATGATTCGATATGGGTCATTGTAGATAAGATGACCAAGTCAGTCCATTTCTTGCCAGTTCATATTTTGTATTCAGTTGTGGATTATGCTAGAATCTATCTCAGGGAGTTGTTTAAGTTGCATGGGATTTCTTTATCTATCACTTTGTATAGGGGTACTCAGTTTACCTCTTACTTTTGGAAGGCATTTCAGAAGGGTCTTGATACCCATATTCATCTCAGTATGAATTTTTATCCTCAGAAAAATAGTCAGGCAGAAAGGGCCATTCAGGGCTTAGAGGACATGTTAAGGGCTTGTGTTATTGACTTTAAGGATTGTTGGGATGACCACTTACCTTTGATTGAGTTTTCCTATAACAATATTTATCACTCTAGTATTCAGCTAGATCCGTTTGAGTGTCTCTATGGGAGGAGATTTAGATCACCTATTAGTTGGTTTGAAGTAGGTAAGGCTACTTTGATAGGGATATATTTAGTATTTGATACGATGGAGAAAGTTTAGTTAATTCATGGGAGGCTGAAACTAGCTCAGAGTCGTTAGAAATCTTATACTAATGTGAGGATAAGAGATTTTGAGTTTGATGTTGGTGACCTTGTGTATTTGAAAATTTCACCCATGAAAAGATTGAAGAGGTTTGGCAAGAAGGGTAGCTCCTTCCTAGCTATATTGGCCCATATAGGATTGTGAGCCGCTTTATGAAGGTAGCTTATAAGGTAGAGTTGCCTGCGTCTTGGCATTAGTGCATCCAGTGTTTCATGTCTCCTTGTTAAAGAATTGTATTGGTGATTCAGCTTTAGTTGTTCCTTTAAAGAGTGTGGATGTGAGAGATAGTCTTTCTTACGAATAAATTCTAGTTGCGGTCCTTGACAATCAGATTCCTAGGTTAAGGAACAAAGAGGTTACCATGGTGAAAGTTCTATGGAGAAATCAGTTTGAAGAATCTACTTGGGAAGCAGAAGTAGATATGCAACCAAATACCCTTATCTTTTCTCCATGAATTTAGATTCATCTTGAGGTAACGATTTTATATAAATCATCTCTTTCCCTATCTCTATTTCAGATATGTAACTATTCTCATGTCATTGCATGCATTCACAAAAGCAGTTCAGTCTATGTATCATGTCTCTGACTCAGTTGTTTAATCATGTTTCAATTCATGAACATTCAATATCCAACCTCAGGTTCCTTAGTATCTTACCTTAACTAACTTTATTCAAGGATGAATATTCCCAAGGGGGAGATATCATAATACCCCATCTCTGGAAGTTTATCTCCATCACACGACTAGTGCCTTGTTTCGCATGCACAACGTATGAGTCTTACATTGAACCTATATGCAAGACAGTACAAGATGGGTGACTTTCTATTTAGGTTACGACTCAACCTCTTAAAGTCATTAACAAGCATACGAGTCATATGAAGCCAAGTCATAAGTTCAATAGTGTATGCCCTATAAAATTCTATCTAAGTCACAAGAGAAGGATACTAGTAGTATGAGGATGGTACAATTTGTATGTTATGACTCGTATGTTGATCAGTGTGTACCCTCCTAGATGCTGCTAAGCTTACGAGTCATAAAGACTAGTTATACTCCTCCGTTTGAGTTTTGTGGTAGACTCGTATGTACAGGTGAGTAAAGTCTAAGAAGTTACTTTAACGGGATTTTAGTCATTTTCCCCTTATAACTCCTATCCCACAACCCTATACTAAGGATAAATGTTACTTTGTCCCATTTTCATTAATTAAACAACTCTTCTCTCCTCCCATTCTCAAGTATAAGATTAGAGTTTCTTCCTCAGGATCATCTCCTAAGTCTTAAAAGTCAAGTTTACTTCATCAAGTTAAGCAATTCAAGGTAGGTGGGGTATTCATTAATGGTTTTCTTCCACTCATTAAGCCCAAAATCCCTCTCTTAGTTTTAAAAAATTAAAGTCAATCCCATTTTTTGAGTTATCCATCAAATTTATGAAGTTAATCCATGAACTTCTTAGTAAATCAAATTCTATCCATGCCAACATGTGTTCCTATATTATTTAAGTTATTTTATGTTTTGAATTTCATTCTTCCATGCCTTATCCCCTTGATTTAATGATGAGTCATCAATTTATGAATTAAACTATGTAAATGTGTTGTCTTCCCATGTTTAACACATTCCCATGTTCAAATTCATGTATTTCAGCAGTTATTGAAATTTACTTTGGGTCTATGAATAATGACTTCCTATTATTGTCTATTGTCATACTTTTTATAATCGTTCAGTGTTTGTAGGTTATGAACACCTGATACCTATGTGTCCTTACATGATTACTATTTTCAAATAACAAGTTAGTTAGACCATAGTTTTATTATCATATTTTGAACATCATGTTCATGATGAGAACTTAAAAGTACAATACCATGTTATGTAAAATGACTTATAACACCAGTGTCATTCAGTTGGGAGTAACTTTAATCCCACAAATCTTTACCCCGGATGCTACACGATGCTCATAATCCTAAAGGACCCAAGCTAACCCATGACTGGTACCTACTGCAATAACTGGATAATAATACGGTATAATGCGGAATAATGATATGAAATGCCATAAGGTTCAAAACTATAATAGTGATGAAAAGAAAATGATGAATTTTGATAAAACATCAGAATCTGAAATACTGAATACTGTTTGAACATCTAGTCTAAAAAGCCTCTAAACTGAATTGTCTGAATAAGGAGTTGATGGGACAATCCCCCGACTAACTCCAGCTATAAAAATGCTAAATCTAATGAGATAGTGAAATAAAAAAATATCCTGATGATAAGGACCTACTGCTAGTCTACTACTATGGATGAATGTCTGAACCACTAAGAATGCTCTGGGGCCTGTATGTTTGAACCTATTGTATAAAATACCATAGCACAAAGAAAAGTATGCGTCAGTATGTATGAATGTATTGGTACTCAAAGTGAGGTAAGGCAGAATGCAAGGGTTCAAATGTATGGACTATAACTGACTGAATAACATGAACATGACTGCATAAGAATACATGCATGAATACATAATTGTAACTAAAGTCATAAGGATTCTGAATATTGAGTTTACTGGTAACATGGATTACTGATAACTGATATAACTGACAACTGATATACTATTTACTAAGTGACTATGTCTGATAGTCCAATTTCTGATGGAACTAGCTGAGTTTCATACTGAGCTGAGTGATTGTATCTAACAATCCTAAAATTTGTAGAACTATCTGAGTTCTTTATGAAGACTGAGACTCAGACTATGGGAGGTAATCATCTAACTGACATGCCCATTTTCTTAATATATTCAGGGTCTAACCTGTAACCCAAGTTGGAAGGGTGTCAGTACCGTGCCACAGGTAAAAACACTGAAAAGATACCCTCACTAGCCGGTTCTCAAACGAGAATAGTGGGACCCTCAAATATCAGGTTAAGCCTCCTGATCAACCCTCAACTAACAGGTTTTGATGTCTTAACCTACGCTGGATATGTAGTTCTAGAATGCAAGGACTGCTTCTAAGGATCATACACTCTGCGGGAAAGTGAGTCCCCATCTTTGGGTTCACTCGGTGCTGAATCAAACTCCCAACTGAATAGACTCTGAACTGATTTCCTAGTTCATACTAGGCTGGACTGATCTATTATTTATTATACTAATTAACTGAACTGAGCTAAGTTTACTGAGTTCCGTTGACTGACAGAATACTACTGAGCTCTATTATCTAACTGAGTTTACTAAGGAATGAACTGGATACTGAATAGGACTGGATTGATATTGAGTTTACATGAATAGGAATGCATACTAACACATCATAATTTCATTAAACCAATCTCATGAGCATTCCATCAAACACATACAACTAGCTTTAACATGGAAAATATTGTGAACATGTGGGTATAGCATAAGTTCATCGTTTAGACCACCAAAGGGTCACAAAAGCACCATCATGTCAATTTAGAATTTTATCAAACACATGGTAGGCGTAGCATTATACTTGGGTATGATCAACAATGCTAATAGATCATGACTTCATAATTCAAAGGTTTCAATATAAGAGAATCAAAATTCAACCATGCTATTATAATATCTGGAAACACATAAAGATTTCAACTTGGAACACATTCCACAACATCCACATGATTACATTCAAACCGACTATATGGAAATCACAATTCATATTTTTGAAAGAAGATTCTTGAACTCCAAGGATGGAAGGGACCTTTGGATGAACACTTTACATACCTTGTTGAAGAATTTCTGTAAATTAATGGTGGAATCTTGAGTTCTTGATTTGAAATTTAAAAACCCTAAGGTATGTTCTTGAGAGAAATCAAGAAAGAATGGGTTTATTTCCTTCCTAAGATATTAAATTTTGTGTTTTGGGTACTTAGAGTCATGGGGAAAAAGAACCAAATACCCCTCAAGAATGCGGTCTTTTAATGAGTGAAAATGGAATCGCCGACACGTAGGTCAACGCAGCCCATCGATGGCACTGATGCAATATCCAACGGGTTGCGCGAAGATCATACCGACTTACTGAGACGCTGGTAGCTTGGAAAATATTAACCAACATGATAAGCCATGCAGCATGTCAAGATCGCATTGGTACACAGTTTTGGGATTCCAAAAGAGCTTCATACGAAGTCCAAAAAATCTGAAACTTGCCCGTGTTTACCTATTTACCTTCCTGATCTTGAATTAACTCAACATAGACATTTAAAGGAGTTTAAGGTCATGAAATAAGATTTCCAACTTTTGAAGGCCTAAAATAAACTAAGTCTGAATACTTAACTAGAATTTTCTCTGTCTAGGACCCCTTAACATGCTTAAAGGTTTGAATGAAGCTAGGAATTTTGTTGGGTCTTACAATATCTCCCCCTTGGTAACATTCATCCTCGAATGCGACTTCCTAAACTGAGAGTACCAATAGGATGAATCTACTTACTGGACATGAACATCTATGACAAGACTATAGGACTAATATTACTGATATACTGAATTATCACTCTAAATATGCATTTCTAATGCATGACTACATAACTGAGTTGGTTCATGAATACATAATTGGGAGTAGTGATAAGCTGAGTTTCTCATACTAATCATGGATATCTATGCATGAATACACAACTGAACAGACTCATGAACATATAACTGAATATGCAAAGGTAAATGATACCAAGTTTGTAATGGGAATCTGCGCATGAAACTGAATAAGCTTAAGGAAAGCCATTACCTTGGGTTGAGTCTAGATTAGCAGAGAAAAGGTGAGGATACTTGGTCTGCATGTCTTTTTCTGCTTCCTATGTAGCTCTCTCAATGGACAGATTCCACCATAGAACTTTGACTAGAGACACTTCTTTGTTCCTCAGCCTGTGAGTCTGGTAGTCAAGGATTTTGACTGGAATATCTTTGAAAGAGAGGCTATTCTAAACATCTATGCCCTCTATAGGGACTATAACTGTTGGGTCACCTATGCACTTCTTTAGCAAGTACACATGAACACTGGATGGACTAAAGATAAATCTGAAGGCAATTCGAGCTCGTAAGTACGGAAGTGACTAATAATTTTGAAGGGATCGCCATATCAGGGACTGAGCTTTCCGTTCTTGAAAAACCTCTTCACTTCCTTTATGGGAGAGATTTTCAAACACACATAATTGCAAATCTCAAACTTGAGATCCTTTTTGTGTACACCAGCATACGATTTTTATCGGCTCTAAGCTGTCTTGAGTATCTCTCTGATCAATTGAACTTTCTTTAAGGTATCAAATACTAGGTCAGGCCCTACAACTGCAGCCTCACCCACCTCAAACCAAGCGATTGGAGATATGCATCTCCTACTATAGAGAGCTTCAAACGGATCCATCTGAATGCTGGAATGATAGTTGTTGTTGTAGCAAACTCAATCAAAGGCAAGTGGTCATCCCAACTACCTTTAAAATCTATCACACATGCTCACAGCATAGCTTCCAAAGTTTGAATGGTCCTTTCCGCTTGACCATCTTTTTGAGGATGAAAAGTTGAACTAAGATGAACTCGGGTACCAAGACCCTTTTAGAATGCCTTCCAGAAATGAGAGGTGAACTGGGTAACTCTATCTATGACAATGGATGGAACACCGTGAAATCTGACCAATTCTCTGATATAGAGTTTGGCATAATACTTGGCTAAATATGAGGTATGGACTGGAAGAAAGTAAGTTGATTTGGTGACCATTTATACGATGACCCAAACTGAATCGTTATGACGACAAGTATGAGGCAAACCATCACAAAGTCCATGATCACTTCTTCCCACTTCCAAGTAGGGAGGTTTAACTCTTGCATAGACCCACTTGGATTCTGATGCTCAATCTTAACTTGCTGACATATTGAGCACTTAGCCATAAATTCTACAATGTCTCTCTTCATCTCACTCAACCAATAGATCTCTCGCAAATTATAGTAAATCTTAGTGGTCTCTAGATGAATAGAGTAACACATACCATGTGCCTCTATAAGAATTCTCTACCTTAAGTCATCCATACCTGGCACACATAGACAACTTTGACAAGGATAAACATCATCTCCCCCTTGGTAGAAAACCTTCACCTTCTAATCTCTGATTGACTTTTTTAACTAGACTAAATAGGGATCTTTATCCTTATTTTCCTTTACTTTAGAAAGTAGAAATGATTCTGAACTATTTTGAACCCATACACTACCTTCTGCTGAATCAAATAAGGAGACACCTAGCTGGGAAAGTTGATGAACTTTCTACATAAACTTCTTCTTACTGTCCTCAACATGAGCAACACTACCCACAGACATTCTACTAAGAGCATTAGTCACTACATTAGCCTTGACCGAGTGATACAGAATACTCATATCATAGTCTTTCAACAAATCCATCCACCTTCTTTGACGGAGGTTTAAGTCTTTTTGAGAAAGTACATGCTGAAGGCTTTTGTGATATGTGAACATATCTATATGCACCCCATATAAGTAGTGCCTCTAAATCTTTATGGAAAATACTACTACTGCTAACTCGAGATCAAGAGTCAGATAATTTTTCTCATGGGGTTTAAGCTATCTGGAGGCATAGGCTATGACCTTACCATGCTGCCTGAGGACACAACCCAAACCTACTCTGGATGTATCACAGTATACCACAAACCCATCTAAACCATCTGGAAAAGTAAAAACTAAAGCTGGGGTGAGTCGAGTCTTCAACTCCTGAAAACTCTTGTCGCATGAATCTGACCTCTGAAATTTGACTTTCTTCTGAGTCAATATGGACATAGGGGATGCAATTGATGAAAATCCCTCAACAAACCACCTGTAATGACCAGCCAAACCCAAGAAACTCCTATTATCTGATGGAGAGATAAGTTTGGGATAGTTTCCTACTGCTTTGGTGTTTTAGGGATCCACCTTAATGCCATCATCAGAAATGATATGGCCAAGGAATGCTACTGACCATAACCAAAATTCGCACTTACTAAATTTGGAAAATAATTGATGATTTTTAAAAGTCTTCCATACTATTCTGAGATGGTCTTCATGGTCATGTTCACTGCAGGAATAAACTAGGATGTCATCTATGAAAACTATGATGAACATGTCCAAGTACTTCTTGAACACACAGTTCTTCAAGTTCATGAAAGCTGCTGGGGCATTGGTAACACCAAAGAACATGACTAAGAATTTAAAGCAACCATATTGGGTTTTGAAAGTTGTCTTTAGGATGTCACATTCTCTTACTCTAAGTTGATGATAGCCTGATTTGAGGTCTATCTTAGAAAAGTAACTAGTGCCTTGAAGTTAGTCAAACAAGTCATCGATTCTAGGAAGGGGATACTTGTTTTTTTATCATGACTTTATTTAATTGGCGGTAATCAATGCACATCTTGAGAGAACCGTCTTTCTTACTCATGAATAAAATTGGTGCGCCCTAATAGGACACACTAGGCCGTATGAATCCCTTATTTAGGAGATCCTTCAAAAATTCTTTCAATTCTCTGAGTTCTGCAGGTGCTATTCTGTATGGCAGAATAGATATAGGTTGAGTATCTGGGAGAAGATTAGTTCCGAAATCAATTTTCCTTTTATGAGGAATTTTGGGAAGATCTTCGAAAAAATATATCTGAGAATTCACATGCTACTGACACTGATTCAAAAGTAGGGGTTTCTAAACAGGATTCCTTGACTAATACAAGGTGATAGAAACATCACTTAGATATCATTTTTCTCACACGAAGGTAAGAAATAAGTTGACCTCTAAATGCTGAAGTACTACCCCTCCACTCTAGGATGGGTTCATTTGGGAAGTGGAACTGGATAATTATATTTTTGCAATCAACTAAGGCATAGAAGGAATAAATCCAATCCATGCCGAGAATGATATCAGAATCAGTCATCTCTAATTTGACTAAGTTTGCTGAAGTTATTTTCTGAGATACCATAACCAGACAGTTCCTATATACCCATTGCGTTATGATGGATTTACCTACTGGGGTAGAGACTGATAAAGGCTCTGCTAGAATTTTAGGACTGACTCCAAAATCAACTGCTATATAAGGAGTAACAAAAGATAAAAAATCTCCTGGATATAGCAAAGCATAAACATGTAAGTGATAAACTTGTAATGTACCAGTGACCATGTCAGGAGAACTTTTCTGATCCTATAGGAGATGAAGAGTGTAGATTCTGTTTGGACGTTGCCCACTGGTGGAATTGGATGAGGCACCCTGCTGATTTGGGCGACCGAACTGAGCTGGAGGATGGTTTCGCTGACCCTGAGAACATGACTGGGGACAATCTCTTACTCTGCGGCCTGGCTTGCCACATCCAAAACAAATGTCACTGCCAGCACTGTAAATACCCTGATGGTTCTTGCCACAAGTATGACAAAAAGGATTGGTTTGGGCATTGCTAACACTACCCTGAGACTTAGAGCTTGGTGCCCTATCTCTATTAACATCTCTAAATTTTGGCACTGGAGCACTATCTGAGGATGGATCTAGAATTGAGAATGATTCCCACCCTTTGACTTAGGCTGACTAATCTCCATCGTTATTCTTCTGCTCCTCTATCTGTTGAGCATAGATCATCAGCCTAGCCAAGTCTATCTCATTAATCAACATTGTGGTCCTGCACTTTTTGACCACAATATCATTAACCCCAGACACAAATTTACTCATTCGAGATCTGCTATCTGCAACTATATGAGGAGCGTATCTAGCTAATTGAGTAAACTTGAGAGAATACTCTTTCATTGTCATATTTCCCTGCTTCAGATTAATAAACTCTAACACTTTAGATTCTCTCAGCTCTAGGTGAAAGAATCTATCTAGAAAAGTAGTGTCAAACTCCTCCCATTCAATGGGCCCTGCATCTATGGACCTCTTTGCTTTCCACTATTTAAACCAAAAGTGAGCCATATCTACAACTGATATGCAGCTAGCTCAGTACTTTCACTAGCAGTCACTCCCATAATATCAGTAATCTATTATACCTGATCAAGGTACTCCTGAGGGCCCTTATCTAACTTAGACCTAGAAAAAGATGCGGGTTCATTCAGGTGAAGTACCAAATTATGGCAGTAGCTGTATTGGCCATTGGGTTGGCCAGAATGGTAGCTGGGCATTCATTCTGAGCATTAAATGAATTATCTAGGGTGGTGAAAGTTGCTTTGAACTCAACATGGGAGACATGTCCACCGAAAGGATTTGGCTAAACGTGCTGAGAGACTGACAGATCTCTCATTCCTCTTTCTTTAGTCCTCTTTTAAGGTATTTTCTATAGATAGAAGAGAAACTTGTATTAAAAAAATAGTTTATCTGGAGCTTATTCTCACTAACACGACATGGATACTGAAAAAAAACTATTCCTAAAATATCTTGTAACCTCCTATCCATAAGTGTGGCGTGCTATACTCCCATGCACACGACTCTACAAATGTGGCTTTCAGACTTCCTAGGACATTGTTGAACCTCAGGCTCTAATACCAAGTTTGTAATACCCTAAGTCTATACCCTATGCACTACACGATGCTCATAATCTCGAAGGACCATAAGCTAATCCATGACTGGTACCTACTGTAATAACTGAATAATAATATGGTATAATGCAGAATAATGGGCTGAAATGTCATAAGCTTCAAAATTGTAATACTGATGAAAAGAAAATCATTAATTCTAATAAAACATCAGAATCTGAAATACTAAATGCTGTCTAAACATCTAGTCTGAAAAGACTTAAAACTAAACTATTTGAATAAAGAGTGGATAGGACAATCCCCCAACTAAATCCACCTGCTGAAATACTAAATCTAATGAGATAATGAAATATAAGAATATCCTAAAATGATGAGGACTCACTGATAGTCTACTGCTACTGGATAAATATATATACCACTAATAATACTCTGGGGGGCATACGTTAGAACCTATGGTATAAATCACAATCGCATAAAGAAAAGTATGCGTCAGTATGTGTGAATGTACTGGTACGTAGAGTGAGGTATGACTGAATGGAAAGATTCATATGCATGAAATATAACTAACTGAATAACATAAACATGATTGTGTGAGAATACATGTATGAATATATAACTGTAACTGAAGTCATAGGGATTCTGAATACTAAGCTTACTGATAACATGGATTACTGATAACTGATATAACTAATAAATGATATACTATTTAGTCAGTGACTGTGTCAAACAATCTTGTTTCTTATGGAACTAGCTGAGTTTCATACTAAGCTGAGTGACGGTGTCTGATAGTCCTGAAATCTATAGAACTATCTGAGTTATTTACTAAAGACTGAGACTGATATTGTGAAAGGTAATCATCTAACTGACATACCACTTTTCTGAATAGGTTCGGGGTCCAACATGTAACCATAGTTGGAAGGGTGTCAGTACCGTGCCACAGGTAAGGAACCTGAAGAGATACCCTCATCTAGTAGGTTTTCAAGTGCGAACGGTGGGACCCTCAACTGTCAAGTTAATCCATCTTATTAACCCTCAACTAGCAGGTTTTGATATCTCAACCTATGCTTGCTACGTAGTTCTGGAACGCAAAGACTGCTTTTAAGGATCATACTATGTGCTGGCAGGTGAGCCCCCATCCTTGGGATCACTCGATGCTGAATCCTACTCCAAACTGAATAGACACTAAACTGATTTCCTAGTTTACACTAGGTTGTACTAATCTGTTACTGATTGAACTAAATAAATAAACTGATCTGAGTATACTGAGTTCTATTGACTGACTGAATACTCCGAGTTCTTTTATATGACTGAGTTTACTGAGGGCTGAACTAAATGGGACTGGATTGATACTGAGTTTACTGAGTTTTCCTGAGTTCTATAACTGAACTAGAGTACTACTGATCGTGATATAATTGAGACTGTTCTGTAACTGACACTAGCACTAGGCACACAGCTAAATTATAGGGTATTAAATACCCTGAGACTCGATAGTATGAAAATAGTAAGACATGATAATTCTTGAATACTTGACAATAGTCAACAACTCACAATATGATCTATAAATCATTTCATCAATCACTTGAAAGTCATGAACTTGCATATTAATAGGAATGAATACTAACACATCATAATTTCATTAAACCAATCTCATGAGCATTCCATCAAACACATACAATGCATAACTTTGACATGGAAGACATTGTGAACATGTGGGTGTAGCATAATTCATCGTTTAGACCACTAAAGGATCACAAAAGTACCATAGTGTCGATTTAGAATTTTATTAAACATATGGTAGGCATAGCTTTATACTTGGGTATGATCAACAATGCTAATAGACCATAACTTCATAATTTGAGGGTTTCAGTATAAGATAATGAAAATTCAACTTACATGCTATTACAATATCAAGAATCACATAAAGTTTTCAACTTTGAACACATTCCACAACATCCACCTGGTTACATTCAAACCCACCCCATGGAAATCACAATTCATGTTTTTGAAATAAGTTTCTTGAACTCCAAGGGTGGAAGGGACCCTTGGATGAACATTTTACATACCTTTTAGAAGAATTTCTGCAAATTAATGTTGGAATCTTGAGTTGTTGATTTGAAATTTAAAAACTCTATGGTTTGTTCTTGTGAGAAATTAAGAAAGAATAGGTTTACTAGATTCCTAAGGTATTAAATTTTGTGTTTTGGGGGATGAGAGTCGAGGGAAAAAAAATACCCAAATAATAACAAGAACACGGTCTTTTAATGAGTGAAAAGTGGATTGCCGACGTGCAGGTCAATGCGGCACATCGATGGCACCGATGCGATATCCAACGGGTTGCGCCAAGATCACTCCGACTTACGGGAATTTGATGGTGGTAGATGGGGAAAATATTAACCAACAAGATAGGCCATGTGGTGTGTCAAGATCGCATTGGTACATAGTTTTGGGATTCTAAAAAAGCTTCAAACGAAGTTCAAAAAATCCAAAACTTGCTCGGGTTCACCAATTGACCTTCCTGATCATTAATTAACTCAAATATAGATATTTAAAAGAGTTTAAGGTCGTGAAATGATATTGTCAACTTTTGAAGACCTAAAATAAATTAAGTCTGAATACATATCTAGAATTTTCTAAGTTTGGGACCGCTTTACATGCCTTAAGGACTGAATGAAGCTAGGAATTTTGTGAGGTCTTATAGTAGCATTTAGCACTGAGTGAACGCAGGGATGATGACTCCTCTATCAGTAGAGGCATGAATTTTTAGTAGTAGTAGTTAATTTCCAGACCTAAGGTGCCATCATAGATTATGAGTGGTCCCTCATCAGTAGAGGAATGACACCCTTGTCCTTTAGGACATCAGCCTTGTGGTTCCATATAGGTAGTCATGTGTTGGTACCCCTGGTAAGGTACCAACACCCTTCCAACTGGGATATAAGTTAGACCCAGACACCTCAAACTGGGGCATCTCAGTTATAGTCAGCTCCCACAATCTCGGTATAGTTTTCAGAATAGATCAGTTCTGTTTTGCATGTCCAAGTGTATAGATTACATATGTTCAGTTTTATAGATTTAAGCTTTTTTATATTTTTGATTATTTTTGTATATGTTTATGCTTGGTGTTGCATTCTTAGTTTTACATGATCATGCATCCATGTTCAGTTGTCTTATGAATTTAACTTTGTCCATATCTCATATACCAATACATTCAAAGTACTAATCGCATACTCTCCTTATGCTCTATGTTTTCTGATACATACATTCGGATGCTCAGTTTCCCAATCATAGTTAGGAAGTCCAACATTATCCAACGACAGTAGTGGAGAGTCCTCTTCTATCGAGGACACAACATATTTTATCTTTATTTTAATGTATATTCATGTTTAGTCAGTCAAAGTTAGTTGGGGGTCTGTCCTATCAACTCCTCATGATTTCTAGAGGCTTTTAAACAGTTAGACTGTCAGTCAATTTTCAATTTTTATCAGTTGTTTCAAATAGATTGATGTTTATTCAGTTTTACTGTATTCGATTATTTCAAATATGTTTGATTATATTTTAGTGTTTGTCATTACAATATCTTATCATTTTATCTGCAACACATGTGGTTCTAGTATTATATTATTCAGTTGTAACGACCCGATATCACCTCTCAAGATGTCACACGTTGCTTAAGGTTACAAGTAGCCCCAAGCTAACCCTTTGAGCCTGTTTCTACGAATAACACTCATTTCAAGATGAAATAATTCAAACACTAGAATAGTCATATCATATCAAAGGAAATACAGAGAGAATGCTCGGTTCAAACAACCAACCAATTATGGAAAACCTCAACACAACCACAATCTAATAACTAGTCTGAAAAAGCCTCTACTAATCTATGAACTAGAGAGCCATTGGGACAGGTCCCCAACTAACTCAAAATGAACTGGAAATAACAACATAGTCTCTCAAAATATGGAAATGTCTGAATATAGGTCCTCAAACCATGAGGAGTCACCACTATAGAAATGTAGATAGAGGTACTCGAAAATCACTGACGAGGTTGGGACTGAGCACCTGAACCTACATTACAAGACAATTTAGCACATAGATGTATATGTGGATCTGCACTTGATAATATACTGAGTATGTGGGGCTGCATACATTTATATAAAGCAACATTAATACTCTTTAATCAAATCATGCATGTAATAATTAATGACTCATATGACTTGAATAAGTATAAAATGCAAAGCTCATGAATCATGTAAAATGGAACATGTAACACAATATCGTGAGTCATTATACTTTTAGTTTTGAAATTTGCACTCTTCTCTTATTCTCCTTACTCAAGGCTAAAGGAAACTTTCAGCAATACTTTCAACTCATGCATAGGTCTCATGGAGTGTAAAACTTCTTCAATGGTCAAGAACTCATATCTTTTTGAACTCAAATATTTGGAATTCAGAATCATATAACTTTGGAACATACTTGAAGGCATTTCATTTATGTTAGGAAAATATCTCATTTTAATCTTCAGGAAAAATACTCATATCAAGGGAAAGTATTTTAGTTTTGAAGAAAAATATCTTATCTAAAAGCGCTTTAGTTTTAAGGGAAAAATATTCAATCTCAATGAAAAATACTTTAGTTTAGGGAGAAAATCTACAACTTTACTATTAGGAAAATAACTTGTATCAAGGGAGGTTCTCTTAACTGACATAAACCATGCGAGCTACATGGAGTCCAACGTTTTGTCCTCCTAAGACAGAAACCTCATGTTGGGGAGAGGCATCATACTCTTTCCAAGGAGTATAACCTCAACTCAGTGATTACTTATCTCGGCCTCGGGCCCAATATCTTGGCCTTAGGCCCAACAATTATCTCATCCTTAGGCCCAACCTAGGTGGCACATAGTTTTGGGGTAAGAAAGCGTAGTAACTTACCCAACTTGGTGCTAAATCCTACTCCCTTTAGTTTATCTCGCTCATCTCATGAAAATCAACTTTTGAATATTCCCATGGTTCAATAAGAACCCAATAATTAAATCTGTAATCTCATATAGTAGAGTGGATTTCAAAACTCAATGACCATTAGGTCAAAATATGTCTCAACAATCACAGAATACTCAAATCATGGGTGCTTATAGCATAAGAGTTTATAATATCTCAAATCTCAAGTAGGGCTTAATAACCCATAATTCAATCTCAAGTTAAAACTAATCAAAAGCATAATAGATAGCATATATATTCATAACTCATGTAGAAATCTAGAAATTTATGGAATTTGTCTCAAAATCTCAACATACTCATATACTTTAATATCTCAAACATTTCAACTATTAACTTCTCAACGATTAAAATCATAGGGTATACAACCACCTGCAATTTCTCAAGAAAACATGTAAAAATCATGGCATTAGACTCTCAATTCATAGGAAACATCAAAGCTTGCAACCAATAACAATGGGTGAAAACCCCCAATTCAATTTAATGTAAAATCTCATAAATTGTAGACAATCATAGTTTAAATAAGCCTTTGGGCACAAGGATGAAAGGATTACCCTTGTCCAAAACTCCACATACCATAGATTATGAAATTGGATGAACAAGCTTGCTCTAAGCTCTTCTTCTTACTCTTGAGAGAGAGTTCTTGGAACCTTTGAACTTAGGGAACTCAAATCTAAACTCAATTTGTAGAATCCATGGTGAGTTCTTAGATTTCTTGGAGAAGGGTTTAAGATTTGCTCTTGAGGGAGAAACCGTAGCCTTTGGATGTTTTGGGAGATAATGAGGTTATCAAGTTCGTTTGGAATATATCATTGTATAAAAAAGTGGAAAGGACCAAAAAACCCTTTTAAAAATGAGCTAAAGATACTGAGCGTGTTCTGGAACGATCAAAGCGACGGTCCGTCGCAAGTCCAACGGTCCATCGGGTCGTCTGTCACATGATGACCCAAAAAAGGGACATACTTCCTCGATGCGATGGTCAGATCGATGGTCTGTCAGATTGTCCATCGCATGATGGCCAGGATGAGACCACACTGCCTTAGTGGCGACATTCTGAGCCACCGTCCGTCGCAGCGTTGACGGTCTATCATCCTGGCCATCCTACTTGGGCCAGGAGACAGAGTTTTTGCCTTGGTCATGACAGTTCAAGCGATAGTTCGTTGTAGACTCAACGGTCCATCGGATCATCCGTCGCACCAGGGTGGTTCCGACTACTCTCAGTAAAATGGCCATAACTTCTCACCCCGATACTGGATTTGGACAAAAATTGTCTCGTTGGAAAGCTAATTCAATTCTCAACTTGACAAAAAGTCAAATTTTAAGAAATTCTCAATGGTAGAAACACCAATAACTTGAGAAGTCACTTCTCAATCTTTTAGGGTCGAAATTACACTTCGCTTGACATGCTCTAAGGCTCTGACTGTAAGGGAACTTTGTGAGGTATTAAAATATCTCCCCCTTGGAAAAATTCATCCTCGAATGTCGCTAATTAGACTAGGAAACATAGGAAAAATAGAGTACCGTAGCTGAAACAATTTGCTAAATGGCTCAAAATCTATCTAAACTCTTAAATACCTCAAAAATTGCAAGAATTCATGCAAGAATAGATATATAGCTGAACTTTAGATTAGAAGGGCTGAATTAAGGAAGAATAATACCTTCGAATCGATCTGAACTCGCGAAAAAGAGGTACGGGTACTTGCCTCGGATGTCTGCTTCTGCCTCCCAAGTAGCCTAAACTGACTGGTTCTGCCACAACACTTTGACCAAGGGAACCTCTTTGTTCCTCAATTTATGGATCTAAAAATCTAAGATCTCAACGGGAATCTCATCGAATGAAAGACTATTCTGAATATCAGTAATCTCAGAAGGATCTACCATAACGGAGTCACCAATATGTTTTTTAACCATAAAGACATGAAAAATAGGATGAACGGATGATAACTCCGCATGAAACTCAACCTCATAGGGTACTTTCCCAACACGGCTCAAAACTTTACATAGGCCAACATAATGGGGACTAAGCTTTCCCTTTTTACCAAACCTCTTCACCCCTTTCATGGGTGAAATCTTCAAGTACACCAAATCACCCACCTCAAACTCAAGATCTCTTCTCCTCACATCAGCATAAGACTTTTGACAACTCATGACGGTCTTCAACCTCGCTCTAATCAACTTAACTTTATCCATAGTTTTAAACACTGCATCAGGCCCAGTCACGACAACTTCACCCACTTTAAACCAACCTATGGGTGATATATATCTCCTACCATACAAGGCCTCAGATGGTGCCATCCCGATACTAGAATGATAACTATTGTTATAAGCAAACTCTATCAATGGCAAATGCTCATCCCAACTACACTTGAAATCAAGAGCATACGCCCATAACATATCCTCTAGGGTCTGAATGGTCCTCTCATCCTAACTATCTGTATACAGGTGAAAAGCGAAACTCAAAGAACTTGGGTACCAAGTCCCTATTGAAATGCCCTCTAAAACTAAGAAGTAAATTAAGAGCCCTTATTCGAAAAGATGGACAAGGGAACTCCGTGCAGCCTAACTAACTCCTAGATATACAATCTAGCATTATCCTCAGTTGCGTAAGACATATGCACAGGCAAGAAATACACGGACTTAGTCAGCCTATCCACAATAACCCAAATCAAATCATGATGACGACGTGAAAGAGGCAACCTGGTCATGAAGTCCATATTCACCACCTACCAGTTCTAAGTGGATATATCAAACTCTTGCATCACACCACTAGGTCTTTGGTGCTCTACCTTAACCTATTGGCACGTTGCACACTTTGCTACGAATTTGGCTATATCCTTCTTCATACTATTCCACCAATAGATTTCCCGCAAGTCGCGGTATATCTTGACAATGCTGGGATGAATAGTATATGGTGTGCCATATGCTTCAGCCATAATCCTCTACCTCTAATCATCAACACATGAAACACATAATCTACCTTGCACTCTCAACACTCCATCTCCCCCTTCAGAGAAAATATCTACCTCTTGGTCCTGAACTGACCAAACTAGGATCCTTATCTTTATTCTCCTTCACTTCCAAAACTAAAGAGAATTTGGAACTACTCTGCACCAAAGTACTTCCCTGAGTTGAATCAAGCAACCTAAAACACAATCTAGTCAAATAATGCACATCACTACCTAACTCTTTCTTACCTTCATCTACATGGGCAACACTACCCATAAACAACCTGCTAAGGGCATCTACCACTATATTAGCCTTGCTCAGGTGATATAGTACACTCATATCATAGTCTTTCAATAACTCCATCCATGTCCTCTGCCTAAGATTCAACTCCCTCTGAGTAAACACATACTGCAAGCTCTTATGATCAGTAAATATATCAACATGGACACTATAAAGATAATGTCTCTAAATTTTCAAAGCAAAGACCACAACAGCTAACTCAAGATCGGGTTACGTAGTTCTTTTCATACGGCTTCAACTGTCTAGAGGAATAGGCTATAACCTTACCTTTTTGCATCAACACACAACCCAAACCAACTCTAGAGGCATCACAATACACCAAAAAACCATCTGTACTATCAGGAAAAGTCAACATAAGGGCTGAAGTAAGTTGAGTCTTCAACTCTTGAAAACTCTTCTCACAGGAATCTGACCACTGGAACTTAACTTTCTTTTGGGTCAACTAATTCATGGGAGACGCAATAGAAGAGAAATTATCAAAAAATGATGGTAGTAGCCCGCTACACCCAAGAAACTTCTAATATCGGATGGAGAGATAGGTCTAGGCTAATTTCTTACAGCTTCTATCTTTTATGGATCAACTCTAATACCTTTGGCTGAAACAATATGACCCGAAAAAGTTACAGACCTTAGCCAAAATTGACACATACTGAATTTAGCGAAAAACTAGTAATTTCTAAGAGTTTGTAATATAACTCTAAGGTGATTCGCATGGTCATTCTCATTACGTTAGTATACAAGGATGTCATCTCTGAAGACAATGATAAACATATCAAGATATGGCTTGAACACTTGATTCATAAGGCCCATAAAGGCTGCTGGGGAATTAGTTAGCCCGAAAGACATGACTAGAAATTCAAAGTGACCATAGCAAGTTTGTAAAGCTATCTTTGAAATATCATATTCCCTCACTTTAATTTGATGATAGCCGGATCTATGGTCTATCTTGGAGAAATAACTTACACCTTGCAATTGATCAAACATGTCATCAATCCTCGAAAGAGAATACTTATTTTGGAATGTGACCTTTTTAAGTTAACGATAGTCAATACACATACACAAAGAACTATCTTCTTTCGCACAAATAAGATAGGTGCGTCTCAAGGAGAAATACTGGGCCTAGTGAAACCTTTGTCAAAAAATCTTTGAGTTACTCTTTCAACTCTTTATGCTCTACAGGTGCCATAAAGTATGGTGGAATAGAAATAGGCCAATTATCGAAAAGAAGGTCAATTCCAAATTCTATCTCTCTATCGGGAGGTACCCCTGGGAGATCTTCCAAAAAAACATCTAGAAACTCATTAACAATATCGATTGACTAAATAGTTGGAGCCACAGACTTAGTGTCTTTGACTCTAACTAGGTGATAGATGTAATCCTTGGATATTAGCTTTCTGGCTTTGAGATTGGAGATAAAATGACTCTTTGGAGATACCAAACTCCCGGACCACTCAAAATCAGGTTAATCAGGAAACTGAAACTTAACCACATGGGTACGACAGTCTATGGATGCATAATAAGAATGAAGCCAATCCTTACCTAGAATAAGGTCAAAATCCACCATGTCTAACTTTATTAAATCCCCAAGTATGACTCTATAAAGGACAGTAACAGGACAATCTCTATACACTTATTTTTCAACAACTGACTCCCCTACTGGTGTAGAAACTAGGAAAGACTCAGAAATCTTTTTGGGAGTAATTTTGAAATTTACAGCTACGAGTGGGGTCACATAAGAGAGACTTGACCGGGGTCCAACACCACATAAACATCAAGGAAAAAGACATGGATCACCCCAGTAAAAACATCAGGAGAGTCATCCTGCTCCTGATGATATGGTAAGGCACAAAATCTGTTCTGGCACTGACCGCCAATAGTGCAAAATGAAGCGCCCTAAGCAGGGGTGGAAAGGGGTGCAGGAGTTGGTGCACGAGTAGCCAGTGCCTGAGGTCGGGCATCTTTGTTCCCCTGTCTAGCATAAAGATAATCTCTAAGCATGTGGCCCTACTTGACATAACTAAAACAACCCCTCAGATCTACAAAACACTCATCAGGATAATCTCTACCATACTTATCACAAGGAGGATAACGGGGCTTGTTGCCAATACTATTCTTTGACCTAGACATAAAGGATCTGCCCCTTACTCCTGCCTGTTTCTAGGTGTGGGAGCACTAGCTGATAAAGACACTGGCATAGACGAACGTCTACAAAACTGAGGGCGGTTCCCTCCATGGAACCTAGGCTGGCTAAACTCATGCTGCTCAGATCTAGCTTTCTTATTACGCCTCACTCTATCTCTCTTTCTAATCTTATCCACCTCTATCTGCTGGGCATGCATCATCAACCTAGGTAGATCGATATCCCTTTACAGCATCGGAATCCTACACTTCTTCAGTACCAACCCAAAAATACCAGTCACAAACTTGCTCATATTAGCTCGGGTATCAGAAATCAAATTAGGAGCATACTTGACCAACTAATTGAACTTTAAAAATTACACCTTAATAGTTATAGAGCCCTGCCTTAAGCTCATAAACTCCGCAATCTTTGCTTCCCTTATCTCAAGCGTAAAGAAATATCAAAGAATGTATCTTAGAACACCTGCCAAGTCATAGGAGCAGCATCCTCACCTCTACCCTTTCTCCACGATATGAACTGGTCATAAGCTATGTCCTTCGACCTATAATAAGCCAACTCAACACTTTTTTCCATAGAAATATGCATCACGTGCATGATTTTTCTCAGCTTCTCAAGGTACAACTGTGGGTCCTCATCCACCTTAGACCCATAAAACTCTAGCGGATTCATCCGCATAAAATAATGAATCTTAGTTGTAGCTACATCACCTCCCTATATATTAGTAACTACAGCCTAGTTATTGGACCGAACATTGGCGGTGACTGCTTGGGCTAATGCCTGAAAGGCCACCCAACACTCAGCATGAGATACAGTCTTATTCAAAGGATCAACAGGTGAGGGTTGCTTATTATCGTTCCTGCGGGCATTTGCTCTTCAGAGAGGTATTTTCTGAAATTGAAGAGCACGAATTATTAGATGAGAGGGACAACTATAGGAACGATAGAATAAAAAAAAAGAAACAATTTTTCCTAAAATGTCTTGTAGCCTCTTGCTCATAGATGTGACGCGCTATACACCGATGGTCAAGATTCTACTCAACGCGGTTTGTCAGATGCCTTAGGACTCCTTTAAAACCTTAGGCTTTAATACCAAATTTGTAATGACCCGAAATCACTTCCCGAGATGTCACACGGTACTTAAGGTACAAGTAGCCCCAAGCTAACCCTTTGAGCTTGTTTCTACTAATAACACTCATTTCAAGATGAAATAATTCAAACACTAACATAGTCATATCATATAAAAGGAAATACGAAGATAATGCTTGGTCCAAACAACCAATCAATACCGGAAAACATAAACACAACCACAATCTGATAGCTAGTCTGACAAAGCCTCTACTAATCCATGAACTAGAGAGCCATTGGGATAGGTCCCCAACTAACTCGAAATGAACTGTAAATAATAACATAGTCTCTTAAAATATGGAAATATATCAATATAGGTCCTCAAACCATAAGGACTCACCAGTGTAGAAAAGTAGATAGAGGTACTCAGGATCACTAATGAGGTTGGGACTGAGCACCTGAACCTACATTACAAGACAAAGTAGCACATAGATATATATGTAGATCAACACTTGAGAATGTACTGAGTATGTGGGGGTGCATATATTTATATAAAACAACATCAATACTATTTAATCAAATCATGCATGTAATAAGTAATGACTCACATGGCTTGAATAAGTATAAAATGCAAAGCTCAAGAATCATGTAAAATAGAAAATGTAATAGAATCTCGTGAGTCATTATACTTTTAGCTTTGAAATTTACACTCTTCTCTTATTCTCCTTACTTAAGACTAAAGGAAACTTTAAGAAATACTTTCCACTAATGAAATGCTCAAGAACTCATAACTATTTTGAACTTAAATACTTGGAATTCAGAAACATATAACTTTGGAATATACTTGAAAGCATTTCATTCATGTTAGGAAACTATCTCACTTCAAGCTTTAGGAAAAATACTCATATCAAGGGAAAGTATTTTAGTTTTAAAGAAAAATATCTTATCTCAAAGCTTTAGTATTAAGGGAAAAATATTCAATATCAATGGAAAATACTTTAGTTTAGGGAGAAAATCCATAACTTTACTATTAGGAAAATAACTTGTATCAAGGGAGGTTCTCTTAACCGACATAAACCATGCGAGATACATGAAGTCCAATATTTTGTCCTCCTAAGAAAGAGACCTCACATTGGGGAGAGGCGTCATACTCTTTCCAAGGAGTATAACCTCAACTCAATGATCACTTATCTCAGCCTCGGGCCTAATATCTCGGCCTTAGGCCCAACAATCTTCTCAGCTTTAGGCCCAACCTATAATGGTATTTAGTTTTGGGGTAAGAAACTATGGTAACTTACCCATCTCAGTGCTAAATACTAATCCCTTTAGTTTATCTTGCTCATCTCATGGAAATCCACTTTAGAATAATCTCATGGTTCAATAAGAACACAATAATCAAATCTGTAATCTCATGTAGTAGAGTGGATTACAAAACTCAATGACCATTAGGTCAAAACATTTCTCAAAAATCTCAGAATACTTAAACCATTGGTGTTTATAGCATAAGAGTTCATAATATCTTAAGTATCAAGTAGGGCTTAATAACCCAAAATTCAATCTCAAGTTAAAACTCATCAAAAGCATAATAGATAGCATATAGATTCATAACTCATATAGAAATCTGGAAATTTGAGCAATTTGTCTCAAAATCTGAACATACTCTTATACTTCAATATTTTAAACATTTAAACTATTGACTTCTCAATGATTAAAAGAATAGGGTATAGACCCAGCTGTAATTTCTCAAGAAAATATGTAAAAATCATGACATTAGACTCTCAATTCATGGGAAACATCAAAAGCTTGCAATCAATAACAATGGGTGAAAACCCCCAATTCAATTTTAAGTAAAATCTCATAAATTGTAGAGAATAATAGTTTAAATAAGCCTTTGGGCACAAGGATTAAAGGATTACCTTTGTTTAAAATCCCACATACCTTCGATTATGAAATTGGATGAACAAGATTGCTCTAAGTTCTTCTTCTTACTATTAAGAGAGAGATCTCTCATCTTTTGAATTTGAGAAACTTAAATCTCAAATCAGATCTCTCATCTTTTGAACTTGAGAAACTCAAATCTCAAATCAATTTGTAGAATCCATGGTGAGTTCTTGGATTTCTTAGAGAAGGGTTTTAGATTTTCTCTTGAGGAAGAAACCCTAGCCTTTGGATGTTTTCGAAGATAATGAGGCTATCAAGTTTGTTTGGAATATATTAGGGTATAAAAGAGTGGAAAGTATCAAAAAACCCTTTTAAAAATGAGCTAAAAATATTAAACAGGGTCTGTAATGGTCCATCGCAAGTCCGACGGTCCATCGGTTCATCCATCGTATGATATCTAAAAAAAGGTACTGTCTCAATGCGACGGTCGGATCGGTGGTCCATCATAGGTCCGATGGTCCATCGGATCATCTGTTGCAGATAGCTAGGATGAGACCACACTACCTTAGTGGCGATGGTCTCAGTGATGGTCCGTCACAGCGTTGATGGTTCATCGTCCTGGCTATCGCACTTGGGGCAGGAAAGAGAGTTTTTTCCTTGGTCGCAACGGTCTGAGCGATGGTCCATCGCAGACTCGACGGTCCATCAGATCATCCATTGCACCTAGGTGGTTTGGACAACTCTTAGTAAAACGGCCATAACCTATCACCTCGATGCCAAATTTAGATAAAATTGGTCTCGTTGGAAAGCTAATTCAATTCTCTACATGAAAAAAAGTTAGGTTTTAAGAAAATTCTCTATGGTGGAAACTACAATCACTTGAGAAGTCACTTCTCAATCTTTAAGCACCGGAATTACACTTTGCTTGACATGCTCTAAGGCTAAGACTATGAGGGAACTTTATGGGGTCTTACATCTGTGTTCATAGCAGGTACCAGATCATGGGTTAGAATGTGTTCAGTTGTGGCTGTAAGAACCGTTATCGTGACTAAGTGTAGCCTTGGGTCATGAAAAATAGGTCTTTTAGAATATTTTTCACAACATAATGTCTATCTTTATCATATTGATCTTTCATATAGAAGAACTGGTGTACCTGAGATGCTAGCACAAAAGGTTCTTCAAAAGAGCACTTCTTGTTGAAGTAGATGCAGTTAAGGCCATAAATATCTTTTTCAACCTCATACCAGTCACACCTAAATAAAATAACCCTAAAATGGCCATAATAGTCTAAATCTAGTATATAAACTATTCTGCCAGTATAAGTTGAATCTACATGAACTAGATTTTTATCCTTTGAACTTGCAAAGATTATGGTTGAGGCCATTGATGTAACACTACCATTTTGTGTTTTATGCTCACGCTACCTAATATGGAATCTATTACCATTGTTTAGATACCTAGAATATCTTTCAGTAACTATATTTGGTCCTCTAGAAAATTCTTTTATCAGATTAGGAACTTCATCTTGCAAAGCACGAGTTTCAAACCATTTAGAGATGTTTTGACTATAATTCTTAGACTTTTCTCCATTTCGATCTTCATGGCTATCTATGAACCTCATGTTTATGCTCGCTACACAATAAGTAATTTTATTTATTAGAATAATAAATACAACAATTTAAAAACTATTCATAAAAATAAAATACTATAAGAGATTAAAGTACCTAATATACTCTTGAACTTAATCATAATTGCCAATAAGTATGCATGTGTCTGATTCAGTGACTTGTTATCTACAACAGTAGCAACATTTTTATTTGCACCTGAAGGACAACTTTTTCTAGGGAAAAAACTAAAAGTTTGTGCATAACATCTTCTATACTCATCATCATTTTGAGGTCTTATATAAAATCTGGTATGTACACCCCAATGCAAATATCTAAAGCATAAAGTTAAACACTCTTCAACCAGATATACCTCTGCTATAGGTGTCCTTCTAGACAATTTTTATTGCGGACATATGATTTAGCTGTACTTATATCTGTTTTCAAGGGATATATTCGTTGGTTCTAAACTGGACCTCCTAATCTCACCTCTCTAGTAAAATGAATAGGTAAATAAATCATTATATAAAAAAAATGTAGGAGGAAAGATTTTCTCCAAGAAATTAACTGTTTCGATGATCTCAACTTATAAGAAATCTATTTCCTTCATTGTAATAACTTCTTGACATAAACAACAAAAGAAAGAACACAAATGAATCAAAGCAATAGAAATATGATTAGGAAGGGTGCTTTTATTTGGTACTAGCAACAAGTAAGGTAACATGAAATGAGAATCATGAGTCTTATAGCCAAATACTTTTGTTTCATATAGTTTCACACCTAGATATGTTGGAGGCAATACTATCAGGTAGCTTTGCTATATTTAAAACTCCATACAAAATTAACGTTTTTCATTAGTCATTAAGAAGCATGCTTTTGCAATCTTAATTATCTTGCATTCGTGGTATCTTTGGGATGAAGGATCTTTCTAATTCCCATTTCTTTCAAATCTTAAAGAGCCTTAGGATGATACTTTGTTTATCAATAAATATCCGAAAGTGTTCCAATTCATTATCAACTATGTTCTTTTCTATGTTCATCAAATTAAGATTGTTGGGTAACGGGTTGTGCTCCCAATAAGTTAATTAAAAATAGATTGACCTTTTCATCCAGTGGCCATTGTTTGATCTCTTTCTATTCTTTCCAAACACATTAGTCATATTTTGTAAGTTGTTAAGCACATCAGTTCCCTTTAATAAATACATAAGAGGTCTAAATTCAGTTATTCCATTGAAAAATCTTTTATTAGAACACCATGGATGATCCATGGGTAGAAAAACATGATGATCCATATAGAATATATTTGTACTATGTTTATGAAAGCAAGCATTAATGTCATAATTAAAAATAGGGCATGCCAACTTTCCTTTTATACTCCAACCAGATAAAATAGAATATGAAGGGAAGTCACTGATTATCCATATAAGAGTTGCTCTTATTTCGAAGGTTTGATTTCTTGTAGCATCATATGTTTTAACACCAATTTGCCATAATAAATTTAACTCATCAATAAATGGCTATAAATAAATATCAGTGTCATTTCCAAGTGAACAAGGCCCAAGAATAAGTAAAGAAAGCATAGAATACTCTAGTTTCATGCACATATAGGGAAGAAAATTATGGACCATCATTATCACTGGCCATGTGCTATGAGATATACTCATGGTCCAAAATTGATTGAACCCATCAGTTTCCAATCCAAGTCTCAAATTACAAGAATCTATCACTAAATCTGCATACAATCTGTCAAAATATGTCCATGCTTGTGCACTAGTAGATGCGTTAACTTTCCATCTGTAGAAAACTCGTCTTCATGCCACCTTAATGAATTTGTTGTCTTTGAGAACATAAATAGACTTTTGAGTCTAGGAAGTAGTGGAAAATATCTCAAATTTTTTTTTGGAACACGATGAGGTTTTTTAGAAAGCTCAACAACGTCACAATCTACTTTAGGAGGTTTAATATATCAAGAAACTTTGCAAACATGGCATGATTAATCATCGCCACGGTCATTCCAAAACAAAATAAAATTATTAGGACAAGCATGAATTTTCTCATAATCAAGACTTAGACTTGGCTCTATTGTAGGATGGAGGAATGTTCAACTTTGACATTGTCTCTTTTAATAACTCTAAAAGATAAGTAAATGATTCATTGCTCTATCCATGCAAATAATTAATCAAATATAAATAGATTGTTAATAATAATGAAGAGAATCCTTAACAACCAGGATATAGCTCTTGGCTTGCCTCATCAATTAAGTTATAGATTTTCTTGGCATTTTTGATTAGACCATCATAAAATCCTTCATATTATGCAACATGTCTAAATTGATCATTCAACAGCCTCTCAATATCATTATTTAAGTCATCAATATGATCGTTAACATTCAAATGGATTTCCCATTAAGCGTGATTAATCCATCTATTATAACCTTCAACAAATCCACGATCTTTTAGATGATTATACACTACATCCCTTTGATTCTAACGGGTATTACAACACTTATCACATGGGCACTGAATTTCTTTGCCTTGAGGATCTCCATAAGTGTAAGAAAAATCCAAGAAAGATGTAAAACCCTATTTATACTCTTCACTATACCTTGGTAAGTCCATCCAATCCTTGGATTGAACATTTTTATTCCTAAAAAAAGTTAATATTAAAATTAGATCTCGTATCATAAAAAAAATAATTAATGATAAGTAAATTCTAAAAGTGACGAGTAAGTTATAAGAATTATATGTTGGCTGATGATAAGAATTTCTTACCTAGTCATTGCATTTGTGCGCCTCTTCACTTGAATATACTAATAAAAAATAAGTAACATTAATAAGTGATAATAACAAAGACAATTTGCAAGGAGTTAACATATTGTTCAAGTAAATACAGAAATATTAAGATAGGGTTAATCAAATAGGATAAAGAAAGATTCAACAAATAGACATATAAGAGAACATCCTTATAAACTTTAATAGAACACAACTTGAAATAAAATTATAGAACCAAATATTTAGTCCATTTAGTTCATTGAACACACTTACAACTAGATAAAACATATACATTTTCCACCCAATGAAAGCTAGATCCTGTTGAAAGCTAGGTCTGTTTTTCAATTTTCTAACTGATGGATCCTTTATTACAAAACAAAAAATAATTCCGACAACAAATTATTAAGTATAACCATTTCAAAAATTGGGTAAAAAATAAACAAGTAAGTAGGTTACTAAATAAAATGCTTACTTGATATTATTTCTACATAAGATTAGCTACTAGTGATAGTTAATGAAAGAATATTACTGACATAAAAACAACAATGACTTCGATGTTAGGATGAACCTTTGCAGAATTGATTTGCCTATAAAATTAAAATATTTTGTCCACTAAACTGCATAAATGCAGATGCCTTTTAACATCATAAAGATTACAATATCACATATTTTACACTTCTGTATACAAAAATAATGGACACAAGAAGGCATTACATACTATGCAAGAGATGGTCTCCATACATATATAAATGCCCATAAAAATTCTATAAAACCAGGTAATTTACTCCATAAAAAAAAGCAAATTCCGACAATAGATTATTAATTATAACAATTTTGCAAATTAGGTAAAAACTAAACAAGCAAGTAGTTTCCTTAATGAAATTCTTCCTTGATCTTATTTTTGCATCACATTCCTAAAAATTTGTTGACAGAAGCTTTTGACGAGTTGCTCAATTTGATCTTTAGAATTATGCACACATTCTCCCCTAAAATCCTTATAACTATATAACCAATATGAAAATACCAATAATACTGCATATATTTAAATTAGAAAGGCACAAACAACAATAGTACCACTAAAACATAACTCCTACAAATACAAGAAAAAATCTAAAATATGTTAAATATTTTTCAAAAATGGATATTTTCATTTTTGGGATACAAGGGGAAGGAACGCAGTCAAATTTAAGCTTCTGCGGGATCAAGAGTAACAAACAATAATAACAACAAACTTAGATCATGTTTAAGAGCGAGTTAGCTAAACAAATGAAATAAGAATAAATTGGAGTTGCAGGGCTTTTAATCACAACAATATTGGGGATCGATTACATATGGGAAAACTCAAGAACCATGATCAACGACAAAAAAGTCTCGTATCACTAATATATATTTATTGTCCAAAAGGACTTGCTACATAATATTACTGTAGACAAATGTTATCCACTGCCATTATAACCTTTAGGGGTCATTTGGTAGGAGGGATAAGGATACCTAATCTCCTGGATTAATTTAGAAGAGGAGCTTATTCCATGTTTGGTTGGAATAAAATGCATGGAATAACACATCTCAGGAATAGTTATCCTAAGATTAAAGTGTTTTAGTTATCCTTCGTTGAGGGTAGGATAGTTAATCATGGGATAACATGTTTTCCAACCAAACTAACCCTTAACATAAAAAGGTATTTATGGAAAAATATACTTTATCATAGAAAGATAATCATTGAATCTATCCACTACCAATACAAGTAGATACCACGCTCCATTTAATTCATAAAACATTTTTCTACTATGACGTACAGAATGAAAGTTGTGATTTTAATTATCAATCATTATAGTGGACTTCCAAATATTAGTAGAACACCAAAATTAAATACAATCAAGATTATATGTTTGTGAATATAATGAGACCTGTGTTGTCCATGTAATCTAAATGTTACTACTATTATTAGCCTAATTGATTGCCCTTTGTCCCGATTTTAAAGAGTTATGATGTAGTCAACTATATGTATCAAAAGTGGTCAAATTTATTGATTTCAACTTTTCTTTTATGAATAAGTAGATAAAATTTGCTATTATATGATAACTATAATTAGTAAAGACATCACATAAAATGTAGACATATTTCAAGTTCATTGCATTATAATTCTATCTAGGTTTTTAAAATATAGAGATCTTATTTTATTTTATAAGTAATGGTATAATTTTAAATGGAATAACAATAGTTAAGATAGTTCATTGATAATTACAAATTACAATGTGTGCAAGGTTCAAATCATATCTAACATGGAATATTCAATTGTGGATAAAAACTTAAAAAATGCGCCCAATCTTCTTGTTGCTATGGCTAAGAAAAAGGAGCAGAAAAAGTGTGTTTTATATGAATGTATACTTCATTATCCTCGCCTTAATGGTTTTTCCAAAACTCTCCAATACTTCCGTAAGGAAACTCAGATTGAGGGGGACAATTAGAAGTCCTGCTCCCTTGGTTTGGAGGATTTATACAACAAGTATTAGATTGAGGGGGACAATCAGATTTTCGCAATTTTGATAACAACTTGAACGATAATCCATATCACCCAAAACCCCAAATCAATCAAATCCTAAATTCTTATTTTTACTTAATTTAAACATCTATAGCAATGTATAATAGTAGTTTAAAGTTTCAACAATTAATCAACACCCAATATATGCTTAATTTACCAAATTAAAAACAGCACCATTGATTTACAAGTTTAATTTGCAACAAAATTCAACAATTATGCCTGAATTTAAGTTAAACATGAGTTGCTGACCTTCGAGTGAATAAGTTGTACAAATTAGAATTGATGGTTGCTCGTGAAATACAAACATGAATGGTTAAACATGGTACAATGAATAAATCTAATTCTAATTACAATCATGAATGGTTAAATATGGTACAACCATATTAAACTAAATAAATACATGAATGGTTAAATATGGTACAAAGAATTATTGTGACCAGTGGATAAATAGTAGTACACAGAGATAAAATTCACAGTTTTGGCAACGGTGGTGTACGAAGAGTATCGAGATTCTCAACAACACTGATTCTCTAATGATGTGTTGTGTTTAAGTATAAAATGGATAAGAATAAACCCAAGAAATTTCTCTTCAAAATTTTGTATATGTTGTGGGACATTAAAATTTAAAATAAACCCTAGTTGTGCAACATTTCAACCAAATGTTATTATATTTTATGATTTTAATTTTTGTGTATATTAGAGGGAATATAATATTCTAGTGTTAAAAGTATTGGCGGGAACATCATATTTTGGTGTAAATTTTAAAAATTTTATAAGACAACACTTATAAACCATTGTCTTAAAATAATAAAAATTGCCACATTCTAAAAGTGTGACCATATTTGTAAAAGGTGTTGCCAATTAAAAGTGTGACAAGCATTGCCAAAATTATCGCGGCTTAAAGTTAAAACTTAAGACTATGTTTTAGAAGCATGCCAAAAATAATTTTAGGCAACACTTTACAAGTATTGTCAAGATTTAGTGTGGCCATAGTCCAAAATTGTATATCCTCATATGCAGCTCTAGAGTAAACTTTTCTATAGCGACAATCATCCTCGACTTAACCTATGCTTCTGATGCCTCCAAAGTAGTTTCTACCCAAGGTCCTATCTGCCCAAGTAACATATCAAACTGGTGTCATTTTGTATCTAGCACTCTTCTAACTCCTATAGCCTATTCACCAACAATTATAAAAACTCTCATAAAACTGTCACTATGCCTAAATCCAGCGTGTGAGGGGTAACTATAGAAGTAGAAGCTAGAGTTGATATTTCTGTAGGCCCCTCACTACCTGCAGTAGCTAAAGTTTCTACCGACAGGTTGTCTATCTCAAGATTTCCACCCACTTATGATCTTCAACGTGCATAGCTAACTATAAAGGCCCCTCAAAGAAGGCTACTCTTGAAGAGGTAGAAGGTTGTGCCTTATTAAGTGCAATTGGGTTTGCATCATCATAAATCAACCCTACATCAGCTATCTATGTAAACACATATGATGATTAGTATCTATTAATAATAATATTCGTGCTACATCACATAGTCTCTATATAAAGTAGGGGAAAAATACTAGTGATCACTCAAAAAGCTCACTTTTTAATCTCGTCTCGAATTCATTGAGTAAAATCTATATCATATCCAGTAATAGATGTTGAAAACCAATACTACCTGATCCTATGTGTGTGCATTATCGATAGCTATGGGGCTCAACATATGCCTCACTATGGACTACCAAAACATCCCTAAAAAGTGTAGAGAGGACCTTTTTATATCTACCTTTCCCTCGACCCAAGAGGAATCGACACCAAGCTTAGTAACCAATCGAGAAACCCATCTTGATAAGTATCAACTCTGCTCTTACTATTCATGATTTCTTATCTTTCTCCTACTCCTTACTATCTTTATCATGTAGTCAAACTCAGTTATAGTCACTGACCTCTCAAACTCTGACCCAAATAACTCTGACCCAAATAGGAATAATCAAATTATCTCCTCTGACAAGCCAAGTCGAACACCCCTGACTAGTGTATAGGCCAGTAGAGGATGTTTCTAAGATCCCTTCCTTGTTAGTGTAATCATATTAACGGATGTGGTACAGATAACATATAATTCCTGCATTGTGTCAGGGTTGTATGATTTGAAAGGATCAACCATCCAACAGAGGCTATATCTATAAAACATGTCCTTCAATCTAGAATCCCTACAAATATTACAAGCCTAATGTGGGTGTAACACCCTAGATTCTAGACTTTGTACTTTCCCATATGTGTTGTTCTTACTACTTTGGGTAAGGCTCAGGTGATGAGTCATAAAGACTCAGGTGATGAGTCATAAAAACTCATCACTAGTTGTATAAAGCTAATCATGGTCTAACCAGTAAGGTTTCCCTAAGTTTTCATCATGGTCATGACTGGGGTTATGCGAGTTGCAAGGTAGTGTGATGAGTTATAGTGTGGGACTTATGACCATAATAGTGAGATAGCCTAAGGTTGCTATCTTGGTAATCGACTAGACTCCATGGGTCATAGGGTATGTTCATGAGTCATAAGGTGTGACTCATGACCAAAATATTTATGTTTTATGATTTGTGATCTCAATCTACAACTATTTGTGATGACTCACGACCAGTTATCATAAGTCGTTACCTGGCCCATAGTGACTGGCTGTAATTTTCCTTTATTTTAATTAGGGGATCTTTTGTAAGTTCATCTCATCCTCAATTATAAACCATGACATAAAACATCCTAAGGGACCCTATAACTCTCTATTACTCAATCAAATACACTACTATTCTCTCTCAAAATGCTAAGTCAAATATATAGCTAGGGTTTCCAAGGGTTGGTCATCTACGACTCCAAATATGGTTTCTTTGTGGAATTCTTAGTGTTTTTAGGAATTTATCACTTCCCCAATATTTTATTTTTTAGTGCTTGCAATGGTTAGATGTTCCAATGGTTTTAATGTATGGTTTTTGAATTTGGGTTGAGGGTTTTGGATTGTTATTGTTTAAATGGTATTTCCATGCTTTGCATGCATTTGTTTATGCTTTATTTATGGACTTTGGAACTCATTGGTACATAGGCATGGTAAATGAAATGAGGGTTATGGAATTCCCCAAAATTTAAGGATAATTAAATAAGGGGTCATGGCATTCCCTAACTTTTAAGGATTTTTGTATGAAATTTATAATAACCTCAACCTAATTGCATAATTGGTTTAAAAATATGGAAAATCATATCGTTTTACTTACTTTTATAATCTACCACATTAGACTAATGGCTAAACGGATAAAAATGGTTTTGGAAAGTCTTTGGTAGTTATGTTTTGGTTTTAAATTTGGTACTTGGGGATCGTGGCATTCCCTTAGGTCGATGGATAATTAGAATGGAATAATTATATAATCTTGCAAGAATAATTTGCATGATGATACCAATGGTATATGCCTTGATGGATTATTCTTTGGTTTAATAGTTGAGTTATTTGCAAATATTTTAATTTGGGCTTAAATGGTGTTGTGTAGCTTGCTGTAAAGGTAGAGGTTCGAGGGGGGGACTAATAGTAGAAACCACATTTGCCAGTGTGGGGGTATTGATGACCATGTGCATAGTTCACACTTAATATACATTGACATGTATCCTAGAATAGCATGGGGTTGGGGCATTCCTTAGCCCTCCTTGGATAACTCTGGTTCCTATAGCTAACATGTAATAGGGACCTTTTAGTGGTGGGAGCTAGACACATATAGCCCATGGGTGTTTTTAGGACGTACTGAGCTACACAATCCTAGTTAATAATTTTAATCAAATGATAAACCATTCTCTCTATCCCAATACTATGTATATACTTATATTTGTATATATATGAACATGTATATTAAGTTGGTTTGATTTTTAAATGGAATTATTTTATCCCTATCCTGAGTTATGCTAGTGCTGCCCCTGCTAATCATCCCTGGATGCTACATTCGTTCAAGATGTAGAGTCCTAGGTATTTCTTTTTTATTTTGTGCAGCATTAGCTGGTGCAGTTATCTATCAATATTACAGTGAAGTGGTGAGATTCCATATTTTGGAAAGCTTTGTTATTCCATAAGATTCTTTCCATATTTTAGAATTAAAGAGTTCACATTATTATTGTTATCATTGTCATTGTCATTGTCGGGGGTATGTCCCAACCTAGTCTAATTTTCGAATTGGTTTAGTGGATTTTGTGGACATGTGTGGGTTGAATGGTTTTTATTTTCTCTTAGAGCTTACTTTTTGGTACATTGACTATATTATATCATACTTGGTTGTCTTCTGCCATTTTATTGGATTATGTTTAGGATAGGCTATGGGGTTGGTCTCTGGTTCTTAGTGGACTTAATATACCCAGCATGACCAGGCTTGAGATCGAGTCATGACAAGCTTGCTATGAGAGCATTGGTTTAGGGTAGTTAGGTTTCCATAAAGCCATGTCGAGTAGAGTTTTTTTATAGGTGTGTAGTGTGCCACACTTATAAGGAGGAGGCTATAAGGAATTTAGAAATATTTCCATTTCTAGTGTTCAATTTTGGGCTATAAAGTCTGGTGTCATGGGATTCCCTAACTCCGAATTTTCTCATATTTTAGATCATGCCTCCTCATATATTTGATGTTCGTAGGAACTCTGACGAGCCCTCTGTCCTATCTAAGAATAATATAGATAGAACTTGACCTGCTTATAGAGTGCAAACTGAGTCTAGTGTCCTTGCTCCTTTTATACTCCCTAAATGAAGTCCCGCCGGTCCCCACTACTCATTCTTTGGTTGGTGACACTCATTCTTAGTCACCTTAAGGAGATCTCTCTAATGTGGAGTTATGTCGTTCCATTCATTTTCTTTCCTAGTTGGTGATATGTCACTCTTATTAGCCTGGTCTTGTTAGTGCTTTTGTGAGTTCTTCTAGGGTTACTCAAGTTGGGTAGTTTATAAGGTTTAATCCCCCAACCTTTACTAGCTCTAAGATTGAGGAGGATCCTCAAGGGGTTATCAATGATATGGAGAAGATCTTTAGGCTAATGCATGCTACTGATGTAGAGGGTATGGAGTTTGCTGCATATCAACTAAAAGATATAGCATAACAGTGGTATGAGAAGTGGGAGAAGTTGAGGGGTAATGATTCTGAGTAGGCTATGTGGGATCTCTGGTGCATTTCTTGATCTTTTTTTCCTCAGGAGTTGCAGGAATCTAAGGTAGAGGAGTTTGTAAATTTGAACCAGGGTAAGATGAGTGTGAAGACGTTTGCTTTGAAATTCTATTTGTTGTATCGCTATGCTCCGGAGTTGGTGTTTTCCATGAGGGATATGATGCTTGTCTCTTTACTTGGTTATGGAGTGTAAGAACGCTTTGTTGAATAATGACATAGATATTTCAAGAATTAGGTTTATATGCAGCAAGTCAGATATTAAAAAAAAGAAACAAGTAGAGATAGAAGAGAGAAAGAATAATGTAAAAACCTCAAAATTTTGGGTATTTTATTTTTGGGCTTTTTGTGCATAAAATATCAAATTTTGACTAAAATTATGTTTGATGTTAAAGGGGTAACCCAAAAGAGTTTTAAAATTTTAAAATAGGGTTCGGGGTGGTTTTGGGTCACAGAGGCAGTAAGCTTCCGTGATATTGGTATGCAATGGAGATTAGTCTCTATGATAACCTTTGTGACATAGAAGATAATCACCACGATAAGGTCTATGACATGGAGGTTGGACCTCCGCGATAAGGTCCATGCCACAGATCTATTATAATTTTGGGTTGTCTTGTTCTTTTTAAAGTTGGATGAATGGTAAAGGGGTCCTTTCACCTATGAAAGATTTTTAATCAATATATGGACCTATTTCTATCAATTTTCCATATACGAAAGGCACTCTCCTTACTCTCCACCATCCTCTCTCAAATTCCCCTTTTGAAGTCATGACTTGGGTTAAAGGAGGTGATCATCTAGGGTCCTAAAGGTGTGGCTTTCCTTGAATTTTTTTGAAATTAAGGCATGTATCTCTTTTCCTATACTTATACTTTTCCTAATGGCATGAATTGATTATAAATTCATGGTTTTGGCATGTGTTTTGATGTGGTTGAGGGATTTTGACATGATTTGTCATTAAAATGATTTTTTTGTGGTTTATTATGCTATATTGATATTTTATTATTAATTTTGAACATGTGGGGTGAATGGGAATTGTGAATAAATTGAGGGATCATTTTAAACTCCAATTTGACGATTTTTCCTTGATATATTATTTAGAAACAATATGCCCTCAAACTATTTGTGAAATTGACAATGAATATGATTTTGTCACATAATTTGAATTTCTCACTTGTACTTTTGCATTTGAATAAAAATATTAATGGCGTATAAATGCTTTCTTTGAAAGGCTTTGGTGGCCATGGATTGATTTTTAATTGAAACCTTAGAGTTTGATTGGTTAATTGGGTTTGAATCCTAAATGGTAAATTACTTGGAGCTCTTTTGATCAAATGGGTTGGAGTCCCAGTTGGATAAATAATTGTAATGTTGATATTAGCTTGCCAGTAAAGTTGGTATGATGATACCAACGGGTTACAATGATGCATAACTTGTTTAATAAAATTGAAATATATCTTAAATGCTTTAATTAATCTTAAAAGAGGGTTGTGTACCTAACTATGCAAGGTGGAGGTCCCTGGGGGTACTGGAAACTGTGCTAGCCAGTGTGGGGGTCCATATGACTTGGGGCTAAAGTCCTTTTTTATGCTTATAACCAAGTGGTTCGAGTCCACATTATCATATGACTGGAAGTTTTGAGTCCCCCCATATTATATTAAATGATCAGTTCCTTAAGTCACTTTAGTACATGATTGGGAGGTTCGAGTCCCCCATATATATATATATGAGATAATTCTTTAATTCGTGCAGCTATACGAACTGGGGCCCGACTAGGGGGTAAGAGCTGGGACCATATAGCCCGTGGGTACTATTATAAGAAGGTTAAGATACACAACCTAGGTTAAGGTTTTAAATGTTCATTATAAGCTTTGTTCCCTAGCCCCGTATATGATTTATATATATGTATGTGTGTGTGTATGTATGTACATATTTGGATTTGATGGTATGCATGAGTTTTGATTGGTTTTGAATTATTACACATGGCGTTATTTGTTCCCTTATCCCTGAGTTACATACTAGCACTCCAATCGCTACCATCTTCAGATGTTGTAACCCCACACAATGTAGGGTTTAAAGTCATTCTACCTTTCCTACATAGTGACCAGGAGTTTTTGAGTTGACTTGAAGTAGTGAGCATCCATCCGTTGGAAGACATACTATAATGTCTTGTTTCTTTTGACATAGACTTTATTTCATATTTGTTTTTACTATGGTCGGGGGCATGTCTTGACACCTTATTGGTACTCATTTTTTATTAGAGGTTTTGTGGATACTGTGGACTTGGGTATTGTTGATGTTTTCAGATGTTTATCCAAATCGATCCTTCTTATATTTCTTATGACATTTTGTCTTATATTGGTATTAATCCGATGCTAGGCGTTCTTAGTTTAATTAGAATAGGCTCAAGGGTGGTCTCCGGTCTTTGGTGGACTTGGGATGCCTATCATGGCTAGAACCTAGTTTGGGTCATGACAAAGTTTTTATTAGAGCAAGGGTTTTGATGTCATTGGGTGTCCACAAAGACATGTCGACTAGAGTCTCTTTTATGGGTGTGTAGCGCGCCACACCTATGAGAGAGAGGCTACTAGACATTTAGGAACATTTATCTTTACTTTTTGACTTACTTCGGGCTATATAGTTTAAGGTCTTGAATATCTATAACTCCCATTTATTCACCTTTTAGATCATGCCTCATAGATAATCTGAAGTTCATGAAAACTCATCTATCCTACCTGAGGACAATGTTGGTGAATCTCATCCAACTTATGGGGTAGAGACTTGGTCTAGGGTTGGTGCTTCTGATTATCCATGTGGAGTTCCACCTACCTCCACTGATCATTCTCCAATTGGTGGCACTCGTACTCATCCACCTTAGGGAGATAATACTAATCCTGAGTTTTGCCAATCCATTCATCTGTTGACTTAGTTGGTGACATCTTAGTCACGTCAGATAAGTTCTACAAGTAATGTTGGGAGTTCATTTGAGGCCATTAGAGTTTGCCAGTTTATGAGGTTGGGCCATTTGACCTTCACACGTGCTAAGGTAGAGGAGGATCCTCAAAGTTTTATATATGAGATAAAGAAGATCTTTTTTATTATGCATGCTAATGAAGTAGAGGGCATGGAATTTGTCGCCTATCAGTTGAAAGATGTAGCGTACCTATAGTATGAGGAGTGGAAGTGGCTTAAGGGTAATGATGTTGAGTCGGCTTTAAAGGATGATTTTTCTAGTGCCTTTCTGGATTGCTTCTTTCCGCAAGACTTGAGGGAGTAAAAAATTAAGGAATTGGTGAATTTGAAGAAATATAAGATGGCAGTAAAGGAATATGCTTCACAATTCCACCAATTGTCGTGATATGCTCCTGAGCTAGTGTCTAGAATGAAGAAATTTTCTTTTGGTTTGTCTTGTGGGTTGATTTTTTATAGTAAGGATGCCTTGTTGAACAACTATATGGACATATCTTGGCTGATAATGTAAATGTAGCAGGTTGAGAAGGAAAAGAAGAGGCAAGAAGATATGGGGGAGAGACAAAGTAAGAAATTTTAGTATTCATATCAGGGTGAAGGTCAACAACAGAGTGGTGGAGATGGAGAGAAATCATCTAAGAAGAAGTGAGGAAACTCAGGTTCATATTCGACGGCTAGTACTCCTTATCCGAAGCATCGTCATTTTAAGAGTTATTATGGTTATAGAGAATAGGGTACCCAATCTCAGGATAGTGGGGACAATTCAGCTCCATCATATCCTCCTTGAAAATTTTGAGGTTAGTTGCATCGTGGTTTTTGTGCTAAGGGGGGAAATAGGAGTTTTAGTTATAGTCATATTGGCCATATGCAGCGGGACTGTTCTTTTTCTTCTAGGGTCAATAAAGTTCCTATTGCTACTTCATCATCTCCTGTACCAAAAGGTGACACTTTTAGCTCCAGCACTGGCCGAAACTGCCTCTATTCTCTTACTACTCTTCAAGAGTCTGAGGCATTCCCTTATGTCGTCACTGGTATGTTAAAACTCTACTCTTATGATGTGTACTGTTTACTTTAGTCAGGATCTAGTCTTTCTTATGTGACCATATTTGTGGTTGTGCATTTTTCTTCTAGCCTTGCTAGGTATCAATGTATCATCAAACTTGTTCTCTGAAATCAAACCGGGTATCATCAACATAATCATTATCCTCTGGAATTTAACCCGGTATAATGAATAAAAAAATCATCTTTAGGAATTGAACTAGGTATATAATCATCATACTCATCTTCTAAAATTGAACTGGGCATAGTCAATATCAACATCATCTTTCGAAATTGAACCGAGTATATAATCATCATAGTCATCTTTCAGAATTGAACCAGGTATAATCAATATCAACATCATTTTTTGAAATTGAACTAGGTATATAATCAATGTCATAAGAGCCAATATAGTCAAGCATCACGATTTCTAGCATAATTAATAGTATAACTTCCCATATAATTAATAACATAATTACTAACATTATCAATAAGAGTGTTTTCTAGCATGATTACTAGCATAATTGTTTAGTATGATAATAATCATAGGTAATAGTATAGGCAATATCTTATCAATGGCATGGTCAAAGGCTTATCATTAGCATAATCGATAGCTTACACATGTTATAACCAGTAACTTATCACAACATGATCCATATTTCATCAGAGCATAATAAACAATCTAAGCTATTAGTCTATGAACATTACGTCTAATGTCATCATTACCATAACCATCACATGCCAAGGTTCCTGAATATTTCCTCAAAAGGGAATCCTCTAGGCATTTAATAAGTGTATAAGGATTTCAAGAGAACTAATCCTCGATCTTGGAAAATGGCAGGTCTAAGAACCCACTTCTAAATCCCCAAAATACATTCTAAGTAAAGTTCTACCCCGGACTAGGCTAAGGTATCTTAATCAACTCTTAGATGTATAGCAAGCCACAATCATCCCTAAGGTAGAGATTCTTCTCAAGCACTTTAAGTAAGTCTAATCGAAACTAGGACAATCTTCATTAGTGTAAGAAACTAATGCCAAACTCACCCTAAGCATGAGTGTATAAAGAATTTTTTCCTAACTGGAGTAATTTAAGGCATTCTCAAGTTAAACATGTGTAATGAAGTGCAATTCACCTAAGGCTTAAGGAAACGAGCCAAATGTTTCAACTCTACGATTTAGAATTAGCCTAAATGGTCTGACTAACCCAAGTCTTGCATTTCATCAATCCAACACCTAAACTCATCCCAAATATAACACAATATCATTGAAATACGATGAAATAGCTCAATCTAACAAGGGATAAACCTAGCCTACCTCAACGCCAAAGAAAGTTCTACGATCTGCTAAACCACCGCTTTCCCCTTTCAAGAGGCCTCCTCAAGATGCCAAGCTATCATAAACACATTTTACTCATCAATACAAGAATAACAATACTCATATTGCACTATTGTGCTTCAAGTCTAAAAATCACATCAAAAACCCCATGTGGGTCCCACTTATGAAAATCGCATTTCCAGAATCAACCCAACATTCTTATAAGTTCAAGGAATCATTAACCTCAAAAATGGATGAGAAGTAAGCTAAATTGGGGCTAAAGTCAAGACCTAAATTTTTTGGGGTTTTGATAAAGAAAACAATAAAATCCTCCAACAAAAGAGTGAAATCTCACCTCAAAGCGGAAGATAATTGCAAAAATAAATGTTAATCAAACACCCAAGTAACTCACCAATCTCAAACATAAGATTTCACACTATTTAGGGTTTCTGACTCAAGGAAGTGATGAAGAATGGCCAAAATTGTGGAAATGGGGTCCTTTTATACCTAGTCCAGGTACTTGAAAGTCACTATCCTGACCACGATGCTTGCAATCGTAGCATCTTAGGCCTGCCAGTGTAAGTAATGATCGTGACCTACATACCACGATCATGGTACAACATGATTTCCAAGGGTATTGCGATCACAACCCTTATCCCACAATAGCGATGCACCAGCTGACAACAATGGACTTAGAAATACCCAAGTCCCCACAAAGCCCTCGAGATTTATCCAAAGTCCTATATATGCATACGAACTATAAATCCATACTAAATTCGATATTTCTAACTCAATGATGCGGTAGGATTTTTCATCTGAGGCCTTTTGACAAATATGGGTCCCACACTCATATTTCATTTTCATAAATTTTTGACCAATCGGTCTAAATGAGCTTGAATGTCTCGAGACCCGAACCAAAGGTTCATATTGCCTAAAATCGACAATCCAAAGATACTGGCGCAGTCAAAATTTGCATTTAAGGTTATTTCACTAAAGGTTTTTCCTTCTGGCCATTTATAACCAACGAACACTTTAAAACAGAGAATTTTCTTTAAAAACCATATAAACTGCCCAGTAACTGAACTATTATTTCTAGCCAGTCATAAATTACTTCAGAAGATGTAGAGTCTCTAATAGTTAAAATAAGAAGAAATATGGAAAATGACCTGAAGGGTCATTACAATATCCACTACTAAAGAAACTTTAGTCCGTGAAAGTTAAGGATTATAATGTACCTAAAGTCCCGAGCAGTTGAAGATACTGGTCTGCATCTCGGTCTCGATCTCCCAAGTGGCTCCTTCAATAGGCAATGTGCCTCCACTAAACCTTAATTATAGGAATCTCTCTAGAGTGTAACTTTCTGTAATCACTAGAAAAAATAAGAATCGGCTCCTCCACAAAGGTCAAACACTAGTCCAACTGGACTAAGTACTATCTAAGTATATGAGAAGGATCAAGAATATTTCTCTGCAACATGAAGACATAGAAAACTGGATGAACAATAGCATAATCTAAAGGTAGAGCTAACTCATACGTCACCTTACTAATGGTGTGAAGTATCTCAAAAGGTCCAATATATCTAAAACTTACCTTGCCCTTCCTCCTGAACCTCATTACACCCTTCATGGGCAATACATGGTGGAATACATGATCACCAATTCCAAATCTCTAGGCACAAAGCCTACAGCCTGTATAGCACTTTTGTCTTTTCGAGGCTGATCTCAACCTATCCTGAATCACACTGAACCTATACAACTACTCCTGAAGTAAATTACTACAACAGGGCCTAACAAAGAAATTCTTAATCCATCCAACTGAAAAACGACATCTCCTACAAATGATAGTTGTTGTTATATCTGGAATCTACCAAGGCTAAGTGTTGCTTTTACTGGCCCTCGAAATACATAACACAGGCTCAGAGCATGTCCTCTTGAAATGGTATACAAAATCTTAAAGTGAACACAAAACCACTATTCAAAATAATAGAAATGGGCACACCATTCAACCGGACTTTCTCCTGAAATTGCTAGGGGCCAATCTCTCAGCACTGAATGATATTTGAATAGGAATAAAATGTGTTGACTTGGTCAAATAATATATAATGACCCAAATACCATTGGAGCCACAGTAAGTGAGAGGCAAATCACTAATAAAATCGATGGTAATCCTCTCCGACTTCTACTTGAGAATGGGAAATCCCTAAATCAATCCACTAAGACATTGATAATTGGCCTTTATCTGCTGGCAACATAGGCAACGAGCTACAAAGTCTGCCACATCTCTTTTCACACCACTCCACCAAAAATACTGTCTCAAAACTCTATACATCTTGGTCGTGCCGGGCTGAATGGAATATCTAGCATTATGAGCCTTATACAAAATCAACTAAATCAAGTCATTGATCCTAAAAACATAAATGCGTCCATCAGAATCTCAAAACACCCTCAGAATCTATGGTATTCCTCTAAGACCCACCACTCAACACCTAGTCACAAAGAAAGTGAAGCTTACTATTTTCAAACTAACGATCTTGAATCTGCTCAAATAACGAGAACCTGGCCTCCACACTAGCGAAAATCCTCCTTGGATCAAAAATATTAAGGTGAACCATCAAGTTTGGTAAGTTCTTAATGTCCCAAGCTAATGGTCTCTGAGAAACAGAAATATAATACGAGCTACCCATACTCACTGCCTTTCGACTTAAGACATCTGCTACCACATTTACCTTGCTCTGATGATACAATATTGAAATATCATAATATTTTAGAAACACCATCCATCTACATTATCTAGAATGAAGCTCCCTTTGTTCCATAAGATACAGAAGGCTGCAATGATAGGTGAAAATCACACAATGCACAATATAAAGATAATACCTCCAAATCTTAAGCAAGAAAAATACCGCCGCCAACTCTAAATCATAAGTGGGGTATTTATGCTCGTGCACCTTAATTTGCTGGAAGCATAAACAATGGTACAACCCTACTACATCAACACAAACCAAACCAACACCAGAAGTATCACAAAAAATGGTGAATCCCTCACCCTCAATAGACTGATCTAAATACAAGCAGAAGTGAGAAAATCCTTGAGCTTTCCAAAGCACAACACACCCTCCTTGAACCATTGGAAGGGAACCTCCTTCTGGGTCAATCTGGTCATAGGGGATAAAATAGTAGAAAAACCCTCGATGAAGAGTCTATAATAATCGGACAAACCAATGACGCTATGAACCTTAGTCACAGATATAGGTCTATCACAATCACAAATAGCCTCAATCTTAGCTAGGTCTACCATTATACCATCCTTAAACACCATATGTCCAAGGAATGTCATTGACTCAAGCAAAAACTTACACTTAGAGAATTTGGCAAAAAGCACATGATCTTTCAAAGTCTTGAATACATCCTCTAATATTATGAACGCTCCTTTCTACTCCTCAAATATAGAAGGATCTTGTCGAGGGACACAACTACAAAAGAATCAAAATAAGTCCTAAATACTCGATTCATGAAATCCATGAATGGGGTTGGGGAATTAGTAAACCCAAAAGACATCACTAGGAACTCATAATGACCATAACCGGTATTAAAGGTTGTCCTTGGGAAATCCTCAGCTTAATTCTGTAACTAATGGTAACTAGATCTCAAATCAATCTTAAAAAACACTATCGCTCCCTGAAGCTGGACAAACAAATAATCAATATGAAACATAGGATAATGGTTTGTCAGTGACACTTTGTTAAGCTATCTATAATCAATATATATGTGCATAGAGAAATTCTTCTTCTTCTTTAGAAATAATACAGGAGCTCCACAAGGGGATAGACTCGGCCTAAAATAACCGTTTCTAAAAAAATCCTAAAGTTGAGAATTAAGCTCCTTATGCTTGGTAGAAGCCATACAGTAAGGTGCCATAGAAATAGGTCGACCGATAGGCTTGAGGTCAATACAAAACTCAGTCTTATAGATAGGGGGAACACAAGGTAGGTCAGTGGGGAACACATCAAGAAACTCACTAACACTAGAATAGAGTCAAGTAACGGATGCTCCACACTAGTATCACAAATATGAGATAGATAATACTTGTAACCCCTGGAAATAAGCCTCCTAGCATGAATATAAGAAATAATCCCAATTGGATCATAGCTAATAACGCCTTACAGCAAAACTAGGGGTACGTCGGGCATGGCTAAGGTAACAGTCATGCCAAAATATTACATTACCACATGATAGTGGGATGACTAGCCCATGTCTATAATCATATTAAATTCTATCATATCTAGAATAATTAGATCAACATAACTATCAATATCTCTAACAGTCATAAACATGATCTGAAAACCCAATCCACCACTAAAGAATCACCTAAGGGAGTAAACAAGTGAATGACATAGATAATAAATCACAAGACAACTCTAATCATAATGTATAATAAGAAGATAAATAAGAAAAAATAGATCCCTCAAATAAAGGGCAAAATGACAACACACCATGATCGTACTTGTAACAATAACATCTAAAGTCTCATCCCTGGGCCTAAAAGGTACTACATACAACTCACCACGATCGCCTCAAGGTTGGGCACCTGACTGACCTCCTATCTTACCTGCCTACGAACCTTCTTAAGTACCCTGAAAACCACCCCTATAGCCATGAGAACCACCTCAAGATAAGGGATGAACTTCTCTAATAGGGGAAGTATCCTGATATGAAATAACAATTGCCCTGTGACTAGGGCACTCACACACAAAATAATTAAGAGACCTACAGCCATAGCATACCCTCTAAGATGAACTAGAACCAATAAATCTAGTTGACCCAGAGTAACCACCACGGCTATGATAACTATAAAATGAACCCCTCAAAGACTAATTGCCACCCTGACTAGGGCAGTCTCTGGCACTAGACTGACCTCCATCAGTAATCTGAAGCACTGCCAGAACAGAGAGACTAGGATGACTCTGAGGCTGATATGAAGGACGTAGAGAATACCTACTCTAAGAATTAGAATACCTTCTCTAAGAATTACCATCTCTGGGGTGGGAAGTATAATGTTCCCCACTAAAACCTAGTCTTCTTATCACTATCCTTATGACCTTCACGATGCATCTCCTCCATCACTCGAGCGTGATCTGACACCTCAGTAATAAACTTACCCCCAACAACTAAATAATGAGTAAACATACGAATAGGGAGTCTTATCCCTCTAACAAAGCATCAAACTCTCTCATACTCAATAAATAGAAGTCACATAACTAGCTAACTCAAGAAAATAACTCATACTTTGCAACTGTCATGAAGCCCTGCTCCAATCTAAATAATTGATCCCTTAAATAGTATCTAAGGATGATAGGAATGTACTTCTACAAGAAAGTATCAAAGAACTAAACCCATTACAAAGGACATGATCCAGCAAGTTTGAAATCCACATTACCTTTCCACCATTGTTAAGTAGTCAAATCCAATTAAAATATAGTGTAATTAACACCATGAGTCCTAAAAAGCTCTAAATTATGAATCCTAAACTCATAAGCAATTAGTAACTTATACGCATCCTCGTTCAGAGCACAAAAAAACTAAGCAAAGCTAATCTCAAGAATCTTCCAAACATTATCTGCTTCTCAAAAGACATAGTAGGCTGAGAAACCACTTTCTAAACAATTATAAGTGCAGGAGAAACCTCAAATCTAGGAGCCACAACTATAGGTTGTGGCCCAGCTCATACTACTTTGATTAGTAGATTGAGCACCTTAAGATGGCACACCATTAACTATCCTCAAAAGATGAACCAATTTATCTCTAAGCGTTAAATAAGAAATAAATTCTAGTGAGGCCTAGGATGGTCCCTGGCCTATTGCTAGCTGGGGCAGAAGAGTCTTTGGCATAGAATCAAGAATAGGGTCTAGTGAAGGAACCATATCTGGGCCCCTAGCTGGCGACACATCTCTTAGTTGTCAATGACCTCTGGGTTGTCCATGAATTGGAGTAGGATCTCTAGGATCGATCTTAGAATCCTAATCTCATGTAGTAGTGCACGTGCCCTGGCCATCTACAAAAGAGAGAAATCAAAGAAATATTGTACAAACCATCTCATACTCTTAGGATGATATGGGGAAAAGAAGTGAAGGATGATAACGCTCAAACTACACCTTTCTAATGAGAATGTAAGCAATCGTTGTCAATATAAAACCCAACTAGGTTGGGGTCGAATCCCACAGGGAATATGGTGTGAACTTAAGTCATTTATAATTTAATCAACTAATAGCTGGATGTTTCCTGAAATGGGGGGTTTTTAGTTTAGCAGTAATTTTTGGTCACTTTAGTAACAGTGTTCGTAATCAAGAGTTTATGGAAAAACCAAAATTATGTTCACTAGGGGTATTGGTACTTGACAAATGCTAATGGTGGTTCAAGATTCTCACAGTAGGTAGGAAAACAAGTTATCTTTATCAAAGTTATGCCTAAATGTCTCTCGGCCTACTTAAGTATTTAATTACCTAATCCTCTCAGACTTAGGGAATTTATATTCATGACCAGATTTTACCTCAAGTTAATCAACCTTGTTACAGCGTCAATTATTAAATAGAAGTTTGTAGTGCTTCCAAGTCCCTTTAATAATTCACTTCCCAGTATATTTGATTTCTTTATCAAGAAAATCAAATCAGGTGTTATTTATCATTTGCAACCAATATACAATAATTAAAACCTCAGAATTATCAAAGAGTTCTACCACATTTTGAATATTAAACACCCAGCACCTTATCAAGACTTAACCCTAGATCCCATAATTCAGGATAAAGGAATTTAGCCGCTCATGATGTAATAATCGAAACAACTAGTTATATTTATGATTTGAAAGATAAACTTACCACAATATGAATAGAAACTATAGCTTCTAAGATTAGATGACAATAGTTATCCCAAAATAATGATGATAATCTCTTCATAGTAGTTGTTTCTTCAAGTCAAGAAACTATAGAGAGAAAATATCAAAATGCGTGTCTCCAAAAGGTGTTATAAACTCTCAAGAAAACCCTAAACAAGACTTTAAATAGTTCAGCCTATATAAGGGAACAAAATCACAAAGTTTAATAATCCATTGAATTAGGTGACGACATTCATGACAACTCATCAAGAGGCTGACGACTTATCACAAATGTCGTCAACTTCTCTTTGCTTTTGATACTCGCTGCTTTAGACTGACGACAAACTGTGACTTCTTATCAACTCTTTGATGAGTTATCATGGATGTCGTCAAGTCTCTGCCTCAGCTCTCATGTTCTGCCTTGGGCTGATGAAAATTTTAACAACCTATCAGCTCCTTGACGACTTATCATAAAATGTCGTCATAACTCTCAACTCAGGTGCATTCTCTGTTTGAGGCTGACAATGAAGTTGATGACTATTATAGGGCTGAAAACTTATCAGAAATATCATCAGCCACACTTCTCTTTGAATTACTTCAGATTTTAACTCCTTTGTTTCCATCCTTGATGGTCCTCTTGCATCATAGCTTCTACTGCAAAATCAAACATAAAACAATCAAAAACAAAAAACATTTCTTAAGACTTTGCAATTATTCTTAGTTAAAAGCCTCAAATGTGATAGCATTAGCTCACACATCAACACCCTACACTTAAAACAATTGCTTGTCCTTAAGAAACTCAACACAACTAAGAGAATACAAAGTACATTTGGTAGTCATTCACCCATATCATCTCAAAACACTTTCAACCTCTCCAAGTTCAGTTAATTCAAGAACAATGAAGAACACCAATGCAACACACAAAAATCAATATACGACATTAATTTAGCTACATTAACCATACATATACCAGTATTACACTCTCCAAGCAAGTTAGCAACTAGCTACATATCTGGTGTGCCCTCACAATAAGGAAATCCCCCTCACCTCATATCATTAATCCTATATGTAACCATGGGGATAATCAAAACACTCACTCTCAGAACGAAGTTCCAACCAGTGTATGCTAAGTACCATAGGCTTGCCCTTATTTTCATTACGCAGATCTTTAGATAGCTCAGCTAGGATCACTATAGGTCTTCTCTTAGGCTTGTGATATAAGTAAGGGACCGGTATGATACTCGATGGTATTTAAAGTGACAACCTCCTTGTTACTACACTAGCTTTTTGGGGTTTCACTCATTAGCCTTTTCCACTCTTCTCTTTTATTGATCACACTTATTTAGGCTGGGTGTGGTCTTTTCCACAATCACTTATTCTTTTTCACAATTTTTTTCTTGCTCTTTTCCTCTACACCCAACTTTTTTATTCTTTTCTTTTATGCTACCTTACTTTATACTCATTTTGTATCACAGCCCCCTATGATAGCCACCCTCAACTTAGGCTATTTGCCTAAGTCAAGGTGCACAGTATCCAAGAAGGACCGGGGCTAAAATAGGTTAATTGTGATCTAAATAGGAATATGACAAGTATAATAAAAAGAGATAGGCTAATCAGGCTCAAAACAGGGATTAAGGGATATTATGCACATAGGGAAGGTCATTTAGGAGAAAGTAAGCTCATATTAAAACGGCCTATGATCCTTTCCTAACCCCTACCCTTCAACCTAGGTAAGACTAACCGGGCAAGTTCTGGCTTTAACATACAGAGGGAGCTAAGTAACATCTCACACAAACTTGGCACATCGTTATATCGCAATCTACTACTCATTCAGTTCATGCAGATATTTAGCAATGATTATTGTGTTACTATAACTAATGCCATACAAAGATGCACAGTGGTCACAGTTAAATGCTAATCACATAGTTAAAGAAGTAGGCCAATTGAAGAGGTGTACAAAAATCACAAAACAATTCAACTACCTCAAGTACAAGTATTTCTCCTAGTCGGCTACAAAATTTTACAAGAACAATTTACCCTACACCCTCACCTTAAAATCAAAGAAAATCTAAACTTAGGATTAGAGTATACTTAGAATAGATTAATCCTGAGGGTCATGGGTTGCCTCCCATGTAACGCCTAGTTTAAAATTGCGGTACGACTCAAGTTATCTCAATTACTTCAGACTTTATCGAAACAGATATTAGTGATACTTTTCTTTGATTATTTTGGACCAATATAAAGTTTGACTCGTTTCCTACTTACTTTGAAGGTACTGTCGTCTTCATTTTCAAGTTCCACAACTCCAAATGAGTAGACTTGACTAACTCTAAAAGGGCCTGAGCACTTAGATTTAAGATTACCTGGGAACAGTTTGAGTCTGGAATTGAATAGAAGCACCAAGTCACCCTTTTGGAAGTTTCATTTCTTTATCCTTCAATCATGGTATTTTTTTCTCTTTTGTTTATGTAGGTCTGGTCGTTCATATGCCCTGATATAGCATTCATCCATCTCATTCAGTTGTCTCAGTCTCAGGTCTACTGCCTTCTTCCAACTCAAATTCAGCTTTTTAAGAGCCCAAAAGTCCTTGTGCTCCAGCTCTATTGGTAAGCGGAAAGCTTTTCCATAGACTAGCTGAAATGGTAAAATGCCAATAGGTATCTTGAAAGCAGTCTGATATGCCCACAAGGCATCATCGAGCTTTTTAGACCAATCTTTATGACTAGCATTCACCGTTTTGGCTAGGATGGCTTTAATCTCTTAATTTGACACCTCCACTTGCCCACTAGTTTGTGGGTGATATGGAGTAACCACTGTATGCTATTTCACCCTATATTTTGCTAAAGCTGCTCGAAATACTTTGTCGCAAAAATGAGATCTTTCATCGCTTATAATAGTGTGTGGTACTCCAAAGCAAGAGAAGATATTCTTTTTGAGAAAAGCAACAACTCTTTTTCCTTTATTATCAGACAAGGCAACAACTTCGACCCATTTTGAGACATAGTCAACAACAACTAAAATATACTTCATCTCATTCGATTTTACAAAAGGACCCATGAAATCGATGCCCCAGATATCAAACAATTCCACTTCAAGCATTTTAGTCAAAGGCATCTTATGTCTTTTGGAGATTGACCCCTACCTCTGACATTGGTCATATTTTAGCACAAACTCATGGGTATCCTTGAACAATGTTGGCCAACAGTAATCACTCAGTAACACCTTCCTAGCCGTTCGGTCACCTGCATGGTGACCTCCAACTGGGGAAGCATGATATGTTTCCAATATGCACAATACATTCATTTTTGGCACGCATCTCCTTATAATATTATATGCACATCGCCGAAAAAGATATGGCTCATCCCAGAAGTAATGTGTTACATCATGCAGGAATTTCTTTCTTTGATGGAAGGAAATATTTTCTGGGATGACCTCACTCACAACATAATTTGCAAAATCAGCATACCAAGGCAATTTGTCCACAACAGCAGCTAAGATCTCCTCATCAGGGAAGGCATCATTTATCTGTATTTCATCACTAATATCCTGCTCACCTTCTATTCTAGACAGATGATCTGCAACTTGGTTTTTACACCCTTTCCTATCTTTGACTTCAATGTCAAATTCTTATAGTAGCAACACCCATCTAATCAGCCTTGGTTTTGCATCCTTCTTATTCATCAAAAACCTCAAAGATGCATGGTCAGTGTGAACCACCACCTTGGTCCCAAGCAGATAAGCCCTGAATTTCTCAAAAGGATATACTACAGCCAGAAGTTCTTTCTCGGTAATGGTGTAGTTCTTTTGTGCTCCATTCAATTCTTTGCTGGCATAATATATTGGATGAAATAGTTTGTCTTTTTTTGTCCCAATACAGCTCCAAGAGAAACACCGTTTGCATCACACATGATCTCAAATGGTTTTGACCAGTCTGGTGCAATAGTAATAGGGGCCTCAACCATCTTATTTTTAAGGCATTCAAATGCCTTAAGCAATCATCATCGGAGGAAAACTATACTTCTTTGTCCATAAGTTTGGAAAGTAGATTTTCAACCTTCGAGAAGTCTTTTATAAACCTTCGATAGAAGCCAACATGTCTAAGAAAACTACTCACTCTCTTCACTGAAATGGGAGGTGGTAGTTTCTCAATAACTTTCACCTTGGCTTGATCAACTTCTATTTCTTTTGCTGAAATTTTGTGACCGAGAACGATACCCTCATTTACCATAAAATGGTATTTTTCCCAGTTAAGCACTAAATTGAATTCACCATATCATTGTGAGGCTATAATCTGGTTTGTGAAACATACCTCAAATAAATCTCCCACCAAAGAGAAATTATCCATGAATACCTCTATGGTGTTCTCCACCATATATGAGAAGATAGACATCATGCACTGCTGAAAAGTGGCGGGTACATTGCATAGCCCAACGACATCCTATTAAATACAAAGATCCCATATAGAAATATGAATGTCACCTTTTCCTAATCTTCAATAGCAATACATATTTTGGTTGTATCCAGAATAACCATCCAAAAAACAATATCATCCACTTTCGGCCAATCGACCAAGCATTTGGTCTATAAAGGGCATAGGGAAATGTTCTTTTAGAGTCCATGAATTTAGCTTGTGGTAATCCATGTAAAATTTCCACCCAGTCATAGGCATGAGTGGGATCAACTCATTCCTTTTATTTGCAACCACAGTTATGCCCCCTTTTTTTGGGCACGCATTAAACTGAGCTCACCCATTTGCTATTAAAAATAGGGTAAACCACTCCAGCATCCAAACACTTCATAATCTTTATCTTAACCACCTCTTGTATTGGTAGGTTAAGACCATGTAGATGCTCTATGGTTGGAATACAATCTTCCTAAAGTTGTATTTTATGCATGCAGATGCCAGGGGGAATACTAATAATATCTGCGATGGTCCATCCTATAGCTTTCTTATGCCTTTGAAGTACTGAAATAAGTGTGTGTACCTATTTCTCACCCAAATCAGCCACAATAATAACAGGTAGCATGTTTTTGTTGCCCAAAAACACATACCGTAAGTGTCTAGGTAGGTTTTTCAATTCCAACATCGGTGGCTCCTCAATGGATAGTTTAGCTAGTGTTGTGGTCGATTAACAAGGTCAAGGTCTAGATTTTTAGGAGCATAAGGATATGAACCCATTCCAGAAAAGGCACAAACAGTCTTTTCATACTCCCAGATGCCTTCACAATCAAAGTTCATTAGAACTGCGGCTAAAGTCTCGACAAGAAGTTGCTCCTCTCTTGACACCTCCTGTTCGTCCATATAATACACATGAACTACTAAGAACAAACTCATTTCTTTCTACTGATTCATTGATTTACACACATCAAACCATACCACTTCATCATTCTTCTTCAATAGGAGCTCATTCGCTCTTAAATAAATCAACATACTTTCGGTTGTGATGAAAGGTCGACCCAATATTATGGGTACCTCAAAGTCCACCGCGCAATCTAGAATGATGAAATCTCCAGGGAATATGAAGCTGGCTACCTTCACCAACACATCATACAAAATTCTAACAGGTTATTTTATTGATCTATCTGCCATCATGAGTCGCATGTTAGTGGGTGTGGAATTTCCCAGGCCCAACTTTTTGTATACAGCCCGTGGCATCAAATTAATGCTTGCTCCTAGATCACATAATGCCTTGGCGAATTCCGTAGTCTCAATTGTACAGGGAATAGTGAATGCGCCTGGGTCTGGCTTCTTCTGCACCAAGGTCCTTGTAGAAATAGCGCTACAATGATAGAGATTATTCTCCAATTCGTATCTCACTTCTCTTTTCTTAGTTACAAGGTACTTCCTGAATTTAGCATATCCTAAAATGTTTTTGATTGCCTTCACCAATGGCACATTTATTGTCAACTACTTGAGCATTGCCATGAATTTACTAAATTTTGTATCATCAATTTTCTTCTTCAATAGTTGAGGAAAGGGAGGTGGTATTCTTGGGATAGTTTTCAATGCTACCTCCTTTTTCTTTTTCACTTGTTTTTTGGAGCATCATCAGAATTATCCAGCTTCTCAAACTCGACTAGACCTCTTTCTTCTATTCCATTATCAACTACCTCATCAACTATATGTTTGCCCATAAAGAGCCAGGTAATATCTTACCACTTCTAGTGGTAATCACCATATATGAGCCATTATTCCACAAATTTTGGACCGTATCACTTGGTAATGTTCCTCTCTTCCTCTAGTTGAGTGCTGCAGAAAGTTTGCTCATCTATTGCTCTAATTGTTTAATTGTGGTAGAGTACGAGTATACTAAATGACTAATAGATAATAGATCAGTCTTCGTGGTAGTCACACCAGGGCTGGTGGCTTCCACTCCCTTCAATAACTTAGCCATTATGTCCTCCATGGACATCTTTTCAGAACTTGTTGTAGCAGCCTCACGATTTCCATGAGGGACATAGAGCCTGCTCCTATCATTGTTGTTCCTCCAATCTCCCTGCTCCCTATCTTTATAACTAGGCTTATCATAATAATTCTGACCTTGATTCCCTTGGCCATTGCCTTGGAAACCCCTTGATTATTAACATAGTTTGCCTCTTCTTCTACATCAGTATTAACTCTATCCTGAGATCCCACAGCTTTCACCTTCTTAGTCTTACCTAATAGGAAGTGCTTGGTTAGCAACTCTATCTGCATTTTAAGGTGATCCATGTCTTGGTCACAATCGTCTTCTCTTCTGCATTGTTCCGCAGTAATACCCCTAGACACAGTAGGGCTAGCTACCACAGAGTATCTGGTATGCCATGCCCGACTCAGTTTGGTCATTCTTTCTAGAATCTCTGAAGCCTCTGGGAATGTAAGATCAACAAATGAACCACCATCAGCATTATCTATAATTGGCTTTGTCACAGAGTTAAGCGCCCTGTACAAAGTTTCCATCAAGTGTACGTTCGTCATATTGTGGTTCGGGTACTGTATCAGCTTCTTCTTGAATCTTTCCCAAGTTTCATACAAGGTTTCAGTAGGGACCTATCTAAAGTTGTTGATCTCATCCCTCAACTATACCCTCCTAGAAGGTGGAAAGAACCTTTCTAGGAAACCTCCTTTCAATTGCCTCTAGTTGGTTATAGAATTAGGTGTCAGCTCATTTAACCACAAACTGCCTCCCTAGATAGAGAAAATGGAAATAATCTCAACTGGATAGCATTCTGGCCCACTCCTAGGTTATCAAAAGATTTACATATGGTGACATAATTCACCAGATGCAAGTTTGGGTCATCCCCAAGAAGGCCACCAAAAAACCTTTTCAGATTGAGGAGTTGAATCATAGTTCTCGTAATATTGAATTTATCCCCAGGTGCTAACGGTGGAGGAATGATTTCACCATTGACCTTGCTCCATCCATTCCATTATTATCATTATTGAGGTCATACTGGATCGGCTGAAACTCTTGCCTTTCTCAAAACAGACGGCTCCTGTTACCATTACCCTGTACTGGTGCAGCTACTTGCTCTACACACCTTGGGTTACTAGGAGTTATCAACTCCTCATCTCCTAATTATTTATCCACAGTATTTAGATGTCGTGCCTATTGACTGTCATTTTACATATTCACCTGAGCTCTAGCTAAGGCTGTCAATCTATCAAACTCTTGCTGTTCTGCCATTCTTTCAATTTATTGCGGTTCCAAATTAAGTGGTAATAATGGTTCTCCAAAACTTCTGGTGCTTGGCATATACTACAAAGATCCTACAATAAACAAAAACAAAAAATAAATGTAAAACTAGGAAACTTGACTAAAAGTCAATTGGCACACCCAACTTCAATTTACAACCATATTCCCCGACAACAACGCCATTTTTTATAAAGTTCAAACTAAACCTCTCTAATGAGAATTTAAGTGATCGTTATCAATATATAACCCAAATAGGTTAGGTTCGAATCCTACACGGAATATGGTGTGAACTTAAGTTGTTTGCAATTTAATAAACTGATAGCTAGATGTTTCCTGAAATGTGGTTTTTTAGTTTAGCAAGTAACTGTTGGTCACTTTAGTTACAGTGTTCGTAATCAAGAGTTTATGAAAAAACTAGAATTATGTTCACTAGGGGTTTTGGTACTTGACAGATGCTAATGGTGGTTCAAGATTCTCATAGTAGGTAAGACAACAAGTTATCTTTATCGAAGTTATGCCTAAATGTCTCTTGATCTACTTAATCATTTAATTATCTAATCCTTTTGTACTTAGAGAATTAATATTCATGACCAGATTTTACCTCAGGTTAATCAACCTTGTTACAACGTCAATTATTAAATGGAAGTTTTTAGTACTTCCAAGTCCCTATTAATAATTCACTTCCCACTATATTTGATTTCTTTCTCAAGAAAATCAAAACAGGTGTTATCTATCATTTGTAACCAATAGACAATAATTAAAACCTCTGAATTATCAAGGATTCCTACCACTTTTTGAATCTTGAACACTCAGCACCTTATCATGACTTAACCCTAGATCCCATAATTCAGGTTTAAGGAATTTAGCCGCTCATGATGTAATAATTGAAACAACAAGTTATATTCATGATTTGAAAGATAAACTTACCACAAGAAGAATAGAAACAAGATATTCTCATATTAGATCGCAATAGTAATCTGATCTAGGGTGTATTTATACGCCTAAGCACCATAACTTATCCATCTTTTAGCTAAGTTTAGAGAACAAAGTTCCTAGTTTCTTATGTTTTTACTCTATTCTTTATAATTGAGCTAACCGATGTGATTATCATGATTTCAGGTATTGATGAAGTAGATGAAGAGATAATGGGACTATGAAATGTGGATGGCATATGATACAAGACAGAGTAGCAGTCTGGACCAAATGTGGCGCCTAGAAACTATATCCAAGACTAGTTTGTCATTTATAATTAGTTCAGGGACTTAGAAGGAAATTATGAGAGAAAGGATTATTAAAACGCTTAATGCTGAATTTTTATTCATTATTCAATTATTCTTTATTAGTTTTTGAAGAGGGAGAGTGGCGACTTATCTTGGAGAGAGAGAAAAATATTTTTCTCTTGTTCTCACAATTCGCACACCAAGATCATCTTCTAGTTTTTGGTATGATGAATATTTCTATTGTGATTTTCGTTTTATTCATGAGTAGCTAAGTTTATTAGTTAGGATTATGGAAGCCTTGTAGCATAAAATCTATCACTATGGGTTTTGAATTCATTATGCATTGATTTGTTTATATCATACTCTCTTCGCTTATCTTAAATTCTCGTGGTTGCAAACATAGAGGATATGCCTTAAAACGCAACTTGTTTGAAAGAAAGGTTGATATTTGGAAAAGAGAGTAGTGACAAGAAAATAGGATTACCAACCCCTATTTCATAAGTTAATGCCTTAGTAGGATTAACTACTTGTAGATTTCGCATTATTTTTGGTAAACGCTTTTGATTCAAGAGAACTAAAGTGAATTAGTCCTTGATGGTTGAGAAACACTAGGATTATGTTATTAAATACAATACATTTCTCTATAAGCATGATGCATGTATGAATTCGTAAAGCCCATAGTTAAAAATTATTGAAAACTACAAGTTGGACATAACCCTAGCTTGCTATTTCTCTGAATTTGAATACTACTACACATATTTCATCTTGTTAAACTAAAACCATTAATTTGTGAACTGAATCAAATCCCCCTATTTATTTTACGGAAATAAACAATTAAAAGTCAACTAATCTGCATACAACTAAATTAGCACTATATTCCCTGTGGGATTTGACCCCAACTTAGTTGGGTTATATATTTGACAACGACTGCTTACTCTCTCGTAAGAGAGGTGTAATTTGGGTGTATCATAATCCCAAAATAATAATGATAATCTCTTCAAAGTAATTGCTTATTCAAGTCAAGAAACTAGAGAGATAAATACCAAAATACGTGTCTCCAAAAGATGTTCGGAACACTCAAGAAAACCCTAAAAAAGACTTTAAATAGCTCAGCCTAAATAAGGAAACAAAATTACATAGTTTAATAATCCCTCGAATTAGGTGATGACATTCGTGACAACCTATCAGGAGGCTGACTACTTATCACAAATGTTGTCAGCTCCTCTTTGCTTTTGATACTCACTGCTTTAGGTTGACAACAAACTATGACGTCCTATCAACTCCTTGACGACGTATCATGAATGTTGTCAAGTATCTACCTCAGCTCTCATATTCTACCTTAGTCTGACGACAATTTTAATGACCTATCAGCTCCTTGACGACTTATCACAAAATGTCGTCACAACTCTCAACTCAGGTGCATTCTTTGTCTGAGGCTGACGATGAAGCTGATAACTTATCACAGGGCTGATGACTTATCAGAAATGTCCTTAGCCATACTTTTCTTTGAATTGCTTTAGATTTTAACTCCTTTGCTTCCATCCTTGTTGGATCTCTTGCATCATAGCTTCTACTGCAAAATCAAACATAAAACAATCAAAAATGACAAAAGTTTCTTAAGACTTTGCAATTATTCTTAGTTAAAATCCTCAAATGTGTTAGTATTATCAAAACACATCAAAGGACTCCTAAGAATATCCTATAACCTCCCGAAGATAGGAAATAGATGTTATCGTTCAAATCGACAAGACTTTACTAGACACTTGCTCTTGTAACAACAATACTAATATAGCCTAGGCTCTAAGACTAATTTGTCACAACCTATTTTATGAGTTAGGGTGGCACCTGCTTTATCCCACCGTTTGGTAAACCAAACTATAAGCCAAGGCAAAATGCAATTGGTTAACTTGGTGGCAAATGCTCATTTAAATACAAAATGAAGAACATACTTATAAATAAGCAGGGAGTTTTAAATAGATAATTAGTCAATATAAGATACCATCCTACGGCCTAGTTGAGCCAGTACAAGAGCAACTAATAATAATACATCTCAAAGACTTTAAAATAGTCAACAACATCTATCTCGATAACAACAGACTTAATATCAAAAGATAAAAGAAAATAGGTGACTCCAACTTACAGTGCTCACCCTATATCTAAAAATGTTAACAAAGCACGATCCACGATCAATGACGATAGATAGTACTCAGATCTGCACTAAAAAAGTACATAAGTATAGTATGAGTTAAAATAATATATGTTTAGTAGGCATAATTGGCCGACTGAACTAAATCATGATATAAGTATGATAAAATGCAAGATATCATAACTAAGTCAAGGTATAGAAATGAACCTGAATCATCTCTAATACTTTTGTACATAATAAGTAATTTAACCAGAATAGCAATGTACCATGGGGAATCAACACATGACATCATTGTCATACAATATAAGTAAATAAATCAAAATAATAATGCATCACAATGCATCACACGAGCAATCAAAAATAGCAAAACTAGCTCCTGTATGCCAAATAGTGTAAAAAGTAAATAACACATCACCAATTCCTATATGATTAGAGTGTACACTCAAAGATAGAATAAAGCAACCATTCATTGCTTATAACTAGCCAACTCGTCACTTAATCATCATTCTACATTCTATCATCAATTGATCATTTATCAACATTTTACAATGTACCAAAATTCCATAATATTACTATCAATAAAGAACCTCATTATTGATACTCACTAGTTATATTTTATTTGCTAACCATATCATATTAACTAATTAATTTGATTACTAGTCATCATCTAATCTCTGGTCATTATTTATCACTTAAACAACATTAATTATCACTATTCATCCTTTACCACCTAATCCTTATTTATCAAATAGCCATGATTAGTCACTTAAACAATATCCACCACTAATCCTTATTTACCACTAATCATCAACTATACCACCTTATAGTAATTTATCATTTTGAGCTATAATTGGTATCCCTAATATCAACATCATACTCAACTTGTATATATATATATATATATATATATATATATATATATATATATATATATATTAATCATATCATAATAAATAGTCTAGCTTGAATCGGTAGATGTACACATAGGTACATTGGCATAATATCCTTCGGCCTTGGTAGGTATAAATGTATTAGCAAAATCATCCTCTGAAATCAAACAAGGTATGATCAACATAATCATCATCATTCAAAAATTAAACCAAGTATAATCAATATCAATATCATCTTTCGAAATTGAATCGAGTATATAATCATCATTGTCATCTTTCAAAATTAAATCGGGTAAAATCAATATCAACATCATCTTTCAAAATTAAACCTGGTATGTAATAAATTTCAAAAGTGCCAATATAGTCAAGCATCATAATTTCTAGCACAATTAATATCATAACTTCTCATATAATTAATAACAAAACTGCTAACATAATCAATAATAGTGTTTTATAGCATAATTGTTTAGCATGATCATAATTGATGAGTGGTGAATTTACCACTCATTTGCACTTAACATTCGTGCACATTACAATTATCTGAATGTATATATGAGACATATGTGTAATTAAATGTACTAATATCATCATTTTGTATGCATGCGGGTTATGATATTGAAAGATGTGGATTTGAACTAAAAAAGGATCAAAAGAGATAAATGAAGTTCAACTAGAAGTCCTGGAGTAGAAATAGTACTCAGTTACTGCAATCATGGTCTGAGGACAGCGATCACAGAAAAATAAGATATGTCAACATACTACGATAAAAAGTTCTGACCACAGTTCCGATAGCCATAATCACGGACAAGTGTCAGCGATTGCGGCTAAAAGGGATTATGCCCAGGGCCAGATTAGTAACTTCACACATTCATCCCTAATTCTCTTAAGAAGTTCAAACCCTACCTTGTAAATAGGATCCCATATTTTTTGGAACTATCATCCACATTCTATTTTCCAACTTTGAGAAGGCAACTATTGTACTAATTTTTGGGTGAAGAATACATTAGAGTAGCTTCCAAGTAGAGGATTGAAAATTTCCATTGATGATTTATTGAACCCTAAATCTTGTGATTTGTCTTCTCTTTATCATTCAATAAATAAAATTTATGGAGATTTTTTGGTATATCTTTCTTAGTAATCTTAGGTATAGCTAGTTCTTCTTCTTTGGATTATATTGAAATAGGGTGTAATTATGTGTGAGTTGTGATTTATTTGTGCATATGCTAGTTTGTTGATGATGGGTTCTATATTGCTTGATTAAATTTGTTGTTATTTGTGGGTGAAAGTTCCAAATACACAAATAGGTTTGTGGGTGAAAATCCCACGCTCTTAAAAGTTTAATCTATCCTTGAGAGAGGGTTTTTGGTGAACTTTTGGAACCCATATCATCCTTGAAAGAGGGATGTGGGAACCAAGGTAATATTGGACAATTTATGGGCATAGTTTACTAATTTTCACCATTTTTTTCATAAGGGTGATTATGAGACTGACTATCTCTTGGGTATTTCTTAGAAATAGGGAGACCCAATAGAGGTGTTGGATGGCTTTAATTGACATACTTATTAGGTACTCAAAAGGGTCAATGAGTGACATCTTTGAGATTTTGTTGACAAAGTAGCCTCAAGGATTTTCAGCCTAGCCTACCAAATCATTAACGATTAGAATTTGCACCAAATAATCAAGCTCCCATGTATAATTTTCCCCTAAAAAAGCAAAATCCCAAGATTCATTTCTTATTGATTAAACTCTAATTATTCATAGCCCTGAGTTAGTCCTTTAGAAGTAAAAAAATAACCATTCATTTGAATGTTAAAAGTCCCCCAACTATTTGTATCTTAGGTTTGAGTTTAGAAAGTAACTTAAATTATAAACTTATTTAATCTCTGCTCACATTGTTCCTAGTGGATTTGACCACGACTCAAAGTTTGGTAATTATATTGACAACGACAGCCTTGCACTTAAATTGATGTCTAAGTTGGGTAATTTTTTATAATGCTCAACACACACATCAATTTATGTGCAAGGCGATCGTTATTAATATAATTACCCAACTTTTAGTAGGGGTCGAATCCACGAAGAACAATGTGATTGGCGATTCAATAAGTTTGAAATTTAAGTTACTTGCAAAAGACAAACCTTAGATACAAGTAGTTGGGGGATTTTTAATGTTCAAATGTATGATAATTCTTAGAATTGTAAAGGACTAACTTGGGTCAATGAATAATTAGAGTATAATCATTTAGAAATGGATCTTGGGATTATGTTTTTCTAGGGGAAAATTATACAAGGGATCATGATGATTCGGTACAAATTCTAAGCGTTGATGATGTGGTAGGCTAGGTTGAAAGTCCTTGAGGCTAGTTTGTCAATAAAGTCTCAAAGTTGTCCCTCATTGATCCTTTCGAGTACCTAACGAATGTGTGAATTAAAGCCACTCAACACCGCAATTGGGTATCCCTATTTCTAGTAAAATTCCCAAGAGATAGTTAACCTCATAATCACCCTTATGTCTAAGATTGTGAAAATTATTATGCTCATAAATTGTCTACTATTACCTTGGTTCCCACATCCCTCTTTCAAGTGTGATATGGGTTCCAAAATATCAATCAAACCCATCTCTCAAGTATGTATTGAGCTTTTAAGAGCTTAGTAATTTCACCCACAAACCCATTTGGGTATTTGGGGATTTCATCCACAAATCCAAAATAATTTAATCAAGCAATAGTTGAACCATTCATCAACAAACTAGCGTATACACAAATGAATCACAACCCACACATAATTGCACTCTATTTCAACATAATCCCAAGAGGAAGAACTAGCTACACATAATATTAAAAACCAAGATATAGCCAAAAATCTGCATCAATTTGATTTATTGAAAGATAAATAGATTGAAAATTACCAGCTTTAGGGTTCAATAAATCTTTAATGGAAATTGACAATCCTCTTCTTGGAAGCTACTCTAATGTGTTCTTCGCCCAAAAATTAGTACAATATTGGTCTTCTCATAGTTGGAAACTAGATGTGGATGATAGTCCCAAAAATTTTGGGATCCCGTTTATGAGATGTGGAAGACACTTGTCTGTGATTGCGGTTATGCTACCTTAGTCAAAACTCATGATCAGACTATGTTGACCTATCTTGACTGGCCACGATCGCAGTCCTCTGACCATGATCATGGTAACTGAGGCATGCCTCTGCTCCAGGTCTTCCATTTACACTTCTTTTATCTCTTTTGATCATTTTTTTGTTCAAATCCACATCTTTTTATCGCATAACTTGTATTCCTGAAAAATGTGGATATTAGTGCATTTAATCCCACACATGTCTCTTATACATTCAAATAATGGTAATGTGCATGAATGCTGAGTGAAAATGAGTGGTAAATTCACCACTCATCAACACCCCAACTTAAAGCTTTTCTTGTCTTCAAGCAGCACTACCTCTTATCATAAGACAATGTACATTTATGCCCAACATACATGACCCAATGATCACAATCACTTCAAGATTAGTTGATACCACATATACCTCATCAAACATGGACAAAGTTATTCTTCCAACACTCTTCAACATATAATGCAATATCTAAGTGATAACGCTCAACTTACACGTCAATTTAGTGCAAGGCGGTTGTCGTCGATATATTTACCCAACTTTTGGAGTCGGGGTAGAATCCACAGGGAACAATGTGAGTGGCAATTAAATTAATTTGAGACTATAGCTACATGTTGAATTCAAAAAGATGATACGAAAAGATAAAATGGGTTTTTTTTTTATGATCAGCAAATAATTGTTGGTCACTTTAGTTTCAGTGTTTGTAAATCAAGAGTTTATGAAATAACCAGAATTATGTTCACTAGGGCTTACGGTACATGACAGATGCTAACGGTGACTTAAGATTCTCACGGTGGTTAGGATAACAAGCTATCTTTATCGATGATATGCTCAAATGTCTCTCGACCTATTTAAGCATCTAATTTCCTAATTCTCTCGGACTTAGGAAATCACTATTCACTGCCCAGATTTTACATCAGGTTAATTAACCTTGTTACAACGCTGATTATGAAACGAAGTATTTCCGAGTCCCTATTGATAATTCACTTCCTACTGTATATGATTTCTTTCTCAAGCAAATCAAAGTAGGTGTGTCTACTGTTTGCAACCAACAGACGTTAATTAAAATTTCAGAATTATCAAGAAATCCTAACAGCTATTAAATCTTGAGTGTTTAGAACATCCTCATGGCCAAACCCTAGATCCCATAATTCAGGTTAACGGAGTTTTTCCACTTATGATGCAAAGAACGAAACACATAATTGAATTCATAAATGATAATATTAACTTACAAAGATGAATAAAAAATTAGTGAATCGTAGATTAGATCACAAAGGAAAATCCCAAAAAATTGATTATAATCTCTTCAAAGTATTTTCTTTTTCAAGATAAGAAACTCCAGAGAGAAAATATCAAAATACGTCTCTTAAAACTCAAGTGCCAACCCCCCTAGAAAAACCATAAACAATGTTTTTTATAGTTCAATCTAAATAAGGAAATAAAGTTAAAGTTGCAGCTTTTTCTTGGAATAGACGACGACATCCATGACAACGTATCAGGAGTCTGATGGCTTATCATAGATGTCGTCAGCTCCTCTGCTCTTTTGGCTTCTGCTTTCTATGGCTGACGATGACGTTGATGCCTTATAACCAACCTAACGGCTTATCACGAACGTCGTCATATAAATGTCTTCAACTCCCATTCTCTGTTTAAGGATGACGATATTTATGACGCTGTATCACACTTTTGACTTCATATCACCAGATATCGTCACAGGATTCAACTTATGCTTAAGTCTGATGATAATTGTGATAGCCTATCATAGGGCTGATGACTTATCACAGATGTCGTCAGCCACACTTCTCTTCAGATTCCTCCAGATTTCAATTTCTTTGCTTCCATTCTTGTTGGTTCACTATCCCATCAGCTTAAACTATAAAATTAGACATAAACAAATCAAAAACAACAAAAGTTGCTTAAGACTTCACAATTATTCTTGTTTAAAGGTCTTAAATGTGTTAGCAATTGCTCACACATCAACACCCTCAACTTAAAATAATTGCTTGTACTCAAGCAACTAAAACACAACACAGACACATAAGATACCTATGATAGATGATCATCAATTTTCGTTCAAAACACATTACTCTCTCCATTTTCAATCTCTTTAAGCCCAGCTGTGTATATCCATGAAGATCAACAATGTGACAGAAAGGAATCAAGATATGGCATCAACTTAGCAACAACAACTATGCGTATGTAAAAATTAAACTACCCAAATAAGTTAGAAACTAGCAACGAAACCAGTGTTCCCTCACTACAAAAAAGTGCCACGTCACCTATATCAAACATTACATATGTAACCATGGGGACAGTAACCAGACACTCGCTCTTAGAATGAAGTTCCTATCAATGTATGCCAAATACCATAGGCTTGCCCTTATTTTCATTACCAAGACTTTTAGACAGGCCAGATAGGATCACTATAGGTCTTCTCTTAGGCTTGTAATGTAGGCTAGGGGCTGGTATGATACTCGATGATATTTAAAGTAACTAAGCCTCCTTGACACTACACTAGCTTTTTAGGGTTTCACTCATTATCCTTTTTCTATTCTTCTCTTTTCTTGATCACACTTATTCAGGATGAGTGCGGGTCTTTTCTACAATTACTTTTTTTTCACAACTTTTCCTTTTCTTTCTCTTTTTCGCCGCACCCAGCTTTTTATTCTTTTCTTTTACTCTACCTTTCTTCATACTCATTTTACATCATGCACCCCTATGATAGCCACCCTCAACTTAGGCCGTTTTCCTAAGTCAAGGTGCACACTGTCCAAGAAGGACCAGGGCCAAAACAGGTTCATTATGATTTAAACTGGAAAAGTGATAGGTGTCATAAAAATAAATAGGCTAATCAGCCTCAAAGCAGGGATCAAGGGATATTCTACATACAGGGAAGGTTATTTAGGCTAAAAGTGAGCTAATATAAAAATGTCTTATGATCCTTTCCTAACCTCTATCCTTCAACCAAGGTAAGACTAACCAGGCAAGTTCTGGATTTCAACATACAATGGAAACTAGGTAGTATCTCACACACGCATGGCACAAAGGTACATCACAAGCTACTACCTATTTGGTTCATAGAATTATTTAGCAATGGTTATCATGTTACTAGAACTAATGACATAACAAGATGCACAGTGGTCACACATAAATGCATATAACACAGTTATAAAACAGACCTTTGGAGAGGTGTTCAAAAATCAACAAAAATATGTCAACTGCTGTAGATACTTATTTTTCTCCCAGTTAAGTACAATACATCATAAAACAACAAAATATGCCTAAACATGCCGGTTCTACTAGGAACAAGACTCCAGGGAAAAGAGTCACCGCAACAAAAACCCACGAAGGACATCAAGACCCATAAGTAGCCCCACCCTCAACTTAAAATCATGCAATGTCCCCAATGCATCAAACAAAACAAAAGAGTTAGAAATATACCTGTGGTACCACGGGTGAAAAAATTAGATGTCAATCACATAATACAAATACAAACAACAACATACCTTGGGTTGCCTCCCAAGAAGCCTCTAATTTAGTGTTGCTGCACGACTCAGTTATCTTGACTACTCAGACTTCATCAAGATACCTTGTTGATAATTATTTATGTCTCCACTTGGAGGATTTGAAATGTCAACCCAACTTTTGATCAATACATCTTCGAGGTGTGTTGGGCAAATGTAAGGGCAAAATGAGAAATGTTCTATCACGCCACTTTGAAGATTTGAACTGCTTGCCCAATTTTGCATCAAATTTTTGTATGGGCTTATTTGGCAATGGTGAGAATCTTAAGCAGCTACTAAATGGACATTGATCTTTAATATTTTTGGCCTTCAAGATTGGGGTTGTAGTATACCCTTTTGGAAGGACAAACTCCAAAATGTAAGAATCTTCCTCCTCATTTTCAAAATTCATCATTTTCTTGGGTGATTCTACTTTCATAACATCCACCAAGCATAATGTCGAAAAGCGGTTCGAATGAGGACTAACTCAAAATTTTAGAGTAGTATCCCTATTAGTATTTTTACCCTAAAATGGACTAGAGTCTTCACAAGGATTGTGCTTGATTTCTTTTTTTGACTCTAGTACCATCTCCTCGTCTTTGGTATATTTATTCATAAATGGTTCGGTTGGTTGGGAAATCACTGAGGGTTGCTCAACATCAAGCTCATCATCAACATCGGATTCTTACTCCTCATCTTCAAACTCCTCTATTATGTTAAATGATTCCACAGACAAGATAGCATCTAAATATAATGTGGAAAAGTGCTTTGAATGCTTGACCTCTATATCCATATCCTCTATCATTCTTCTTTCCTTGTTATTTGCCCTTATGTCTTGATGTATATCAGGTATCATATCATTCATTGTGTCCACACCCTCTAACATTAGTTAAAGCATAGTTTCAATGCCACTCTTTTTGTTGCTTCGTTCTTCCTGTTCTTAACCATAAGACCTATCAAAATTATAAGAAGAATTAAAATTTGGGTTAGCATACCGGGGAGAGGGGGCATTTGGGAAATCACTCTGATGTCCATATTGGCCACCACATAATGAACAATCATACTCCCAGTAGGATGAAGATGGTGCACATATCTCTCTCTGAGGAGCATATCTATAATCTTGCCAAAAGTGAGGTCCACCAAATATATGGACATGGATCATCAAGATAAGATTTCCAACCACCAAGCTCATGTTCATTCCACGATGCCATAGTAATAAGTAAACTAAAATAAAAATCTACCTAACACAAGAAATAAAAGAAAACTAAAAACAAATATTTACAAGTTTGAATTCAAGCAAGTAGGCTAAAATTCCAAACAAACTTAATACACCAAATTGTTCCCCGGCAACGGTGCCATTTTTGATATCGCTCAACTTACATGTCAATTTAGTGCAAGACGATCGTCGTCAATATATTTACCCAACTTTTGGAGTCAGGGTCGAATCCATAGTTAACAACGTGAGTGGAGATTAAATTAATTTGCGACTATAGCTACAAATTTAATTCAAACAGATGATACAAAATGATAAAATAGGGTTTTTTTGTAACAAGGTTGATTAACCTAAGGTAAAATCTAGACAGTGAATAGCAATTTCCAAAGTCCGAGCATGATGTTGTCACAGGCTTCAACTCATGCTTAAGTTTGACGACAACTGTGATAGCCTATCACAGGGCTGATGACTTATCATAGATGTCGTCAGCCACACTTCTCTTCAGATTCCTCCATATTTCAACTTCTTTACTTCCATTCTTGTTGGTTCTCTATCCCATCAGCTTAAACTGTAAAATCAGACATAAAAAAATCAAAAATGATAAAAGTTGCTTAAGACTTCAGAATTATTCTTGGTTAAAGGTCTTACGTGTTAGCAATTACTCACACATCATTAAGAATGCCAAAAGCTTCAAAGATCAAACAAGCAACAATCACTAATGCTCTATAGGTGACTCAACATTGACCTCAATAACAACATACTTCTTTTGCCTCATTTATCTGGGAGATGACAAAATCACCCACCTCAATTTGTTTGCATACCTCCTTACAAAAAAGAAAATTCCACACACCAAGGTACCAAGTGTGCAACAAAGAATTTAAGTATGAAATACTTTTTATCTCTCTCAAAAGAATTATCGATGCTAACATGTACCATACCATAGGCTTGCCCCTATTTTCAATCTCCATTACAATGAAAATACTTGGTTGGAAATCATGAATGGATTTTAGAGCTTCTAACATAGGTTTAGGGTAAGTTAGGATATCATTTAGGAACAACAAAGCTATACCCTCCTTGAACATCTACATCACATTATCCTATCCAACTTTTGATCGTGGACTACTTCTTTTTGTTTTAACTTTCTTACAAATGTGCCTACTTTTATTTCCTTGGTTCACCCATTTCCTTTGTAGTTTTTTTTCTTGCACACTTTGTGATTCTCTTTCCCTTATTAGATCCTTTCTTCTTCTTGTTTATTTTTTCTAAATATTTAAGCCCAAATACACTCACTTACAACTTCGTGTCTCAAAGTTACCTCTTCTGATCTTTACCACCCCCAAGTAGTCTTTTAGCCTCACGTTACAATTTTAAGATCAAGGAGGATAGGGTTTTAAAGAGAGATAAAAATGAAAATGCTCATGGCTTACAATGTGTTTGCCAAATAAAAGAATTCAAAGGCTCAATGTGGGTGACTAGGGATATCATCTATGTCAGGGTAGGTTTTTTAGGTTAACGTGGACTTCCAAAGTCATAAAGATGGCCTAAGATCATCTAACCAACCAAGTACAATCAAAATTATCCTTGAGAGATTGATGGGGCACGTTCACATGAGATCTGGATAAATGAGCTCACCACACATGGCATGCAAATTTTCCAAAGAGGCTCAATTTCCCCTCCCATTAGAGAAACAAATGGAGTATCTATCAATTTCTACAAGCCAAAATTTTTTGAGCCATAAAAAGAGAAAAAATTGCTACAAGGTTGCTCACGTCCATGCCCTTGATTTTCAAAAAACAATTTGACAAAGGGGTGGGGGGGTTTGCTTTGTATTTGCACCACTCACAATTTGATAAATATGGCATCAATCCAAGCCTTCGTCTCACATTTAGATTTTGTACGGGAAAACCATATGGCTACTCAAACTTTTTCATAGGTGTAAGTGTGATCCCAAATCCAAAATGCCATAAGTACTCAGATTTCCCTTGCATTAATGACCTCGATGCCACGAGCACTCAGACTTTCCCCGATCTATGGCTCAAAACACATGAATGAAGCTTTTCCCTTAAGAATGTCATCACTCAACCTATCATAGGGAAAATCTCATCCAATATCATGACAACTAATATAACTATAATGTTAAGTAGAAAATCTATAAACAAACCAAATAGGAAATCCATGAAATGTTGCACTATCAGAGTGCCCAAATAGTGCAACCTAAAAAAAAGATAACCATCATCCAAAATGTCATAAAACCATCTAAATAATACATATCTAGGGATCGGCAACCTTAACTAAAAATATATGTAACGACCCAAAATCGCCTCCCGGGACATCACACGGTGGTGCTTAAGGAGACAAGTAGCCCCAAGCTAACCCTTTGAGCCTATTTCTGCTAATAACACTCATTTCAAGATAAAATAATTCAAACACTAACATAGTCATATCATATAAAAGGAAATACAAAGAACATGCTCAGTCCAAACAACCAAGCAGTATCGGAAACCTCAACACAACCACAATCTGCGAACTAGTTTGACAAAACCTCTACTAATCCATGAACTAGAGAGTCATTGTGACAGGTCCCCAACTGACTCAAAATGAACTGAAAGTAATAACATAGTCTCTCAAATGCAGAAATGTCTGAAGATAGGTCCTTGAACCATGAGTACTCACCAACATAGAAATGTAGACAGAGGTACTCGAAAGTCACTGACAAGGCTGGGACTGAGCACCTGAACCTACATTATAAGACAATGTATCACATAGACGTATATGTGGATCAGCACTTGAGAATGTACTGAGTATGTGGGGTTGCATGCATTTATATAAAACAACATCAATACTCTTTAGTCAAATCATGCATGTAATAAGTAATGACTCACATGGATTGAATAAGTATAAAATACAAAGCTCATGAATAATGAAAAATGGAAAATGTAACACAATCTCATGAGACATTATACTTTTAGCTTTGAAATATTTAATCTTCTCTTATTATCATTACTCAAGGCTAAAGGAAACTTTAAGCAATACTTTCAACTCATGCATATGTCTCATGGAGATTAAAACTTCTATAATGCTCAAGAACTCATAACTCTTTTGAACTTGAATACTTGGAATTCAAAATCATATAACCTTGGAACATACTTGAAGGCATTTCATTCACTTTAGGAAAACATCTTATTTTAGGTTTTAGGGAAAAATACTCACATCAAGGGAAAGTATTTAAGTTTTAAAGAAAAATATCTTATCTCAAAGCTTTAGTTTTAAGGAAAAATATTCTATCTCAATGAAAAATACGTTAGTTTAGGGAGTTTCTCTTAACCGACATAAACCATGAAAGCTACATGGAGTACAACGTTTTGTCCTCCTAAGGAAGAGACCTCACGTTGGGGAGCGGCATTATACTCTTGCCAGGGAGTATAACCTAGGTCCAGTGATCACTAAATAAACTTGGCCTCAGGCCTAATATCAACTCGGCCTTACGCCCAATAATAATCATAAACTCAGCCTCAGGCCCAACCTACAGTGGCATGTAGTTTTAGGGTAAGAAACCATAGTTACTTACTTGCTCGGTGCTAAACACTACTCCCTTTAGATTTTATATGATTATCTCATAAAAATCCACTTATAGAAATAATCTCATGGTTCACCACAAACCCAATAATCAAATCTGTAGTCTCATGTAGTAGAGTGGATTTCAAAACTCAATGACCATTAGGTCCAAACATTTTGCAATAATCTCAGAATACTCAAATCATGAGTGCTTATCGCACAATAGTTCATAAAATCTCAAGTCTCAAGTAGGCTTAATAACCCATAATTCAATCTCAAGTTAGAACTCATCAAAAGCATAATAGTTAGCATATAGATTTATAACTCATGTAGAAATCTGGAAATTTCAGCAATTAGTCTCAAAATCTCAACATACTCATATACTTCAATATCTCAAAAATTTCAACTATTAATTTCTCAAGGATTAAAATCATGGGGTATAGACCCAACTGCAATTTCTCAAGAAAATATATGAAAATCATGCCATTAGACTCAGTTCGTGGGAAACATCAAAATATTACAATTAATAATAATGGGTGAAAACCCTAATTCAAATTAATGTAAAATCTCATAGATTGCAAAAAAATCATAGTTAAAATAAACCTTTGGGCACAAGGATGAAAGGATTACCCTTTTTAAAATCCCACATAACTTAGATTATGAAATTTGATGAATGAGCTTGCTCTAAACTCTTCTTATTACTCTTGAGAGAGAGTTCTTGCAACCTTTGAACTTGGGAAACTCAAATCTCAACTCAATTTGTAGAATCTATGGTGAGTTCTTGGATTTCTTGGAGAAGGGTTTTAGATTTGTTGTTGAGGGAGAAACCCTAGCTTTTGGATATTTTGGGAGATAATGAGGCCATCAAGTTCATTTGGAAAATATTAGGATGATAAAAGAGTGGACAAGATCGAAAAGCCCTTTTAAAAATGAGCTAAAAATACAGAACGGGGTCTATGATGGTCGAAGCGACGGTCTGTTGCCAGTCTGATGGTCCGTCGGGTCGTCCGTCACACAATGACTATAAACGGGATATATTGCCTCGATACGATGGTCGAATCGATGGTCCATCGTAGGTCCGACGATCCATCAGATCGTCCATCGCACAATGATCAGGATGAGACCATACTACCTTAGTGGCGATGGTATGTCGTAGCCTTGATGGTCTGTCATCCTGGACATCGCACTTGGGCCAGGAAAGGGAGTTTCTACCTTGTTTGCGATGGTATGAGCGACGGTCCATCGCAAACTCGACGGTCCATCAGATCATCAGTCTCACCTGGGCGGTTCTGACAACCCTCACTAAAAGGGCCATAACTTCTCACCCCGATGTCGGATTTAGATGAAATTGGTATCATTGGAAAGCAAATTCAATTCTCTATGGTTCAAACACCAATCACTTAGGAAGTCACTTCTCAATATTTTAGGGCCAGAATTATACTTTCCTTAACACACTCTATGGCTCAGACTATGAGGGAATTTTTATAGGTTTTTTCAATATCTCCCCCTTGGAAACATTCATCCTCAAATATCGCTAGTTAGACTAGGAACATGGGAAAAATAGAGTACACATAGCTAAAGCAATTAACTAAACGGCTCAAAATCTCTCTAAACTCTTGAATACCTCAGAAATTGTAAGAACTCATGCAAGAAAAGATACATAGCTGAACTTTAGATTAGAAGGGCTGAATTAAGGAAGAATAATACCTTCAGATTGATCTGAACTCACAGAAAAGATGTGTGGATACTTGACTCGCATGTCTGCTTCTACCTCCCAAGTACCTCCCTCAACTGACTGGTTTCGCCACAAAATTTTGACTAAGGGAACCTTTTTGTTCCTCAGTCTATGGATCTGTAAATCTAGGATCTCAATAGGAATCTCATCAAGTAAAAGACTATTCTGAATATCAGCACTCTACGATGGATCTTCTACAATAGAATCACCAATATACTTTTTAAGCATGGAGATATGAAAAACAGGATGAATAGGTGACAACTCTACGGGCAACTCAACCTTATAGGCTACTTTACCAACACGGCTAAAGACTCTATATGGGACAACATAACGGGGACTAAGCTTTCCCTTTTTACCAAACCTCTTCACCTTTTTCATGGCTGAAATCTTCAAGTATACCAAATCACCTATCTCAAACTCAAGATCTCTTCTCCTCACATCGGCATAAGACTTTTGATGACTCTGCGCTGTCTTCAACCTTTCTCTAATCAACTTAAATTTCTCCATAGGTTCAAACACTGCATCAAGACCAATCATGGCAGCTTCACCCACTTAAAACAAACCTATGGGTGATCTACATCTCCTACCATACAAGTCCTCAAATGGTGCCATCCCGATGCTAGTATGGTAACTATTGTTATTGAAAAATTCTATCAATGGCAAATGCTCATCCCAACTACCTTTGAAATCAAGAGCATACCTCCTCAACATGTCCTCTAGAGTCTGAATGGTCCTCTCATCCTAACCATCTATCTGCGGATAAAAAGTGGAACTCAGAAGAACTTGGGTACCAAGACCCTGCTGAAATGCCCTCCAAAACTGAGAAGTAAATTAAGTACCCCTATTTGAAATGATAGACAAGGGAACTCCGTGCAGCCTGGCTAACTCCTGGATATACAATATAGCATAATCCTCAGCTATATAAGATGTGTGCATAGGCAAGAAATGCGCGAACTTAGTCAGCCTATCTACAACAACCCAAATATAATCATGTTGACGACACGAAAGAGGTAACCCGGTTACTAAGTCCATATTCACCATCTCCCACTTCCAAGTGGGTATACCAAACTCTTACATTACACCACCAGGTCTTTGGTGCTCTACCTTAACCTACTGGTACATTGCACACTTTGCTACAAACCCACTATATCCTTCTTCGTACCATTCCACCAATAGATTTACCACAAGTCCCGATACATATTGGTAGTGTCGGGATGAATAGAATATCGCGTGCCATGCACTTTAGCCATAATCTTTTGACTCAGATCATCAACATATGGATCACAAAATCTACCCTGCAATCTCAATATGCCATCTCCCCCTTGAGAGAAAACCTCTACCTTTTGGTCCTTAACTGTCTTCTTCAGCTTGACCAAACTAGGATCTTTATCTTGCTTCTCCTTCACTTCCAAAACTAAAGAGGATTCGGAACTACTTTGCACCAAAGTACTTCCCTCAGCTGAATCAAGTAACCTAACACCTAATCTAGCCAAATATAGCATATCCTGAGCTAACTCTATCTTACCTTTCTCTACATGGGCAACACTACCTATAGACAATATGCTAAGGGCATCCGCCATAACGTTTGCCTTGCCCGAGTGATACAACACACTCATATAAGTCTTTTAACAACCACAACCACCTTTTCTGCCTAAGGTTCAACTCCCTCTAAGTAAACATATACTGCAGGCTCTTATGATCAGTAAACACATCAACATGAACACCATAAAGATAGTGACTCCAGATTTTCAAAGAAAAGACCACACCAGCTAACTCAAGATCATGGGTTGGGTAATTCTTCTCATGCAGCTTTAACTGTCTAGAGGCATAGGCTATAACCTTACCTATTTGCATCAACACAAACCCCAAACCAATTCTAGAGGCATCACAATACACCATAAAACCATCTGTACCATCAGGCAAAGTCAACATAGGGGCTAAAGTAAGTCGAGTCTTCAGCTCCTGAAAACTCTTCTCATAGGAATCTGACCACTGGAACTTAACTTTATTTTTAGTTAACCGGGTTATGAGAGATGTAATAGAAAAGAAACCTTCAATAAAATAAAGGTAGTAGACCGATAGACCCAAGAAACTTCTAATGTCAGACGGGAAGATAGGTCTAGGCCAATTTTTTACAGCTTCTATCTTTTGGGGATCAACTCTAATACTTTTGGCTAAAATGATATAACCCAAAAAGGCTACAGACCTTAGCCAAAATTCATACTTACTGAATTTGGCGAACAACTGGTGATCTCTAAGAGTTTGCAAGACTACTCTAAGGTGATACGTATGGTCATTCTCATTATGGGAGTACACAACGATATCATGTATGAAAATAATGACAAACATATCGAGATATTGCTTGAACACTCAATTCATGAGGTCCATGAAGGTGGTTGGGGCATTGGTTAGCCCAAAAAACATGACTAGAAACTCAAAGTGACCATAGCGAGTTCGGAAGGTTGTCTTTGGAATATCACATTCCCTCACTTTAAGTTGATGATAGCCGGATCTAAGGTCTATCTTGGAGAAATAACTTGCACCTTACAACTGATCAAACAGGTAATCAATTCTCGGAAGAGGATACTTATTTTTTACTGTGACCTTGTTAATCTGGTGATAGTCAATGCACATTCACAAAGAACCATCTTTCTTTCGCACGAATAAAACAGGTGTGCCCCAAGGAGAAATATTGGGCCTTATGAAACCTTTGTCTGAAAGATCTTTTAGTTTCTCTTTTAACTCCTTAAGATCAGTAGGTGCCATACAGTATGGCATAATAGAAATGGGATGAGTGTCGGGAAGAAGGTCAATCCCGAATTCTATCTCTCTATCGGAAGGTATCCTTGGGAGATCTTTCGAAAAAATATCTGGAAACTCATTAACAATATCGACTGACTAAATAGTTGGAGCCTCGGACATAGTGTCTTTGACTCTAACTAAGAGATATATACAACCCTTGGATATTAGCTTTCTAGCATTGAGATAGGAGATAAAATGACTTTTAGGAGATACCAAACTCCCAGACAACTCAAAATCTGGTTCATCAGGAAAATGAAACTTGGCCACATGGGTAAAACAGTCTATAGATGGATACCAAGAATAAAGCCAATCCATACCCCGAATAAGGTCAAAATACACCATGCCTAACTCTATCAAATTCGTAAGTATGACTCTATGAAGAACAGGAATAGGACAATCTCTATACACTTGTTTAGCAACAACTGATGCCCCTACAGGGGTGGAGACTAGGAAAGGCTCAAGATTTTTTTTGGGACTTATTTACGGAGATATCAACACATAGACATCAAAGCAAAAGATATGGAGCATACCGGTAACAACATCGGAGAGGCCTCTTGTTCCTGATGGGATGGTAAGGCATAGAATCTATTCTGGCACTAGCTGCTAGCAGTGCTAGATGAAGTTCCCTGAGCAGGGGCGGGATGGGGTATAGGAGTTGGTGCACTAGCAGCCTGTGCATGAGGTCGGGCATCTCTATTCCCCTGTCTAGCATGAGGACAATCTCTAAGTTTATGTCCCTACTTTCCACAACTGAAATAGCCCTCCAAATCTATGAAACACTCACTGAAATAATCCCTACCACACTTAGCACAAGAAAGATAACGGGGCCTATTACCAATACTGTTTTGCAACCTAGACATAAAAGACCTGCTCTTTTGCTCCTACCTGCCTCTAGGTGCAGGAGCACTAGCTAATAAAGGGGCTGGCATAGTCAAACGTCTCTAAAACTAAAGGTGGTTCCCTCCATGGAACCTAGGTTGGCTAAACTCATGCTGCTCATATCTAGCCCTCTTGTTACCCATCACTCAATCTCTCTCACTAATCTTATCCGCCTATATCTATTGGGCATGCATCATTAACCTAGCCAGATCCATATCCCTATGCAGCATTGCAATTCTACACTCCTTCATTACCAACCCAGATACACCGGTCACGAACTTTCTCATACTATCTTGGGTGTTAGAAATCAAATCAGGAGAACACTTGGCCAACTGGTTAAACTTCAAGCAGTACTCCTTAACAGTCATGGAGCCCTGCCTCAAGATCATAAACTTCTCAATCTTTTCTTCCCTCATCTCAAGTGGAAAAAACTTGTCTAAGAATGTATTTTGGAATACTTGCCAAGTAATTAGAGCAGCATCCTCACCTCTACCCTTCCTCTATGGTACAAACTAGTCATAATCTATGTCCTTCAACCTGTAAGGCACCAACTCAACACTTTCTTCCTTAAGAATATACATAACCTACATGATCTTTCTCACCTCCTCAAGGTACAATTATGGGTCGTCACCTTCCTTTGACCCATAAAACTCTGGAAGATTCATCCTTATAAGATCACGAATCCTAGCCATAGCTACATCCCCTCCCTATTGAAAAGAATCTATGGCCTAGTTATTGGCACGAACATTGGTGGTGACTGCTTGGGCTAACGCCTGAAAGGCTACCCGAAACTCGGTATGAGACACAGTCTTATTCAAAGGATCAACAAGTGAGGGTTGCTCATAATTGTTTCTATGGGAATTAGCTCTTCGAAGAGGCATTTTTAGAAATAGAAGAGAATGAATTTTTAGATGAAAGGTATAACTATAGGCATGATAAAATCTAAAAGAAGGAACAACTTATTCTGAAAATGTTTTGTAGCCTCTTGCTCATAGATGTGGCGAGCTACACATCGATGGTTAAGACTCTACTCAACACGGCTTATCAGACTCCCTAGGACTTCTTTAAAATCTTAGGCTATGATACCAAGTTTGTAACGACCCAAAATTACCTCCCAAGATGTCACACGGTGCTTAAGGCTACAAGTATCCCCAAGCAAACCCTTTAATCCTGTTTATACTAATGACACTCATTTCAAGATGAAATAATTCAAATACTAGTGTATTCACATCATAAGAAAGGAAATACAGAGAAAATGATTGATCCAAATGAGCAAAAAATACCAGAAACCTCAACTCAACCACAATCTAATAACTAGACTGACAAAGCCTCTACTAATCCATGAACTAAATAGCCGCTGGGACAAGTCCCCAACTGAGTCAAAATGAACTGAAAGTAATAACATTGTCTCTCAAATGCGGAAATGTCTAAATATAGGCCCTCAAACCATGAAGAATCACGACTATAAAAATATTGAAAGAGGTACTTGGAAGTTACTGACGAGGCTGGGACTGAGCACCTGAACCTACATTATAAGACAATGTAGCACATAGATGTATATGTGGATCAGCACTTGAGAATGTACTGAGTTTGTGAGGCTTCATGCATTTATATAAAACAACATCAATACTCTTTAATCAAATCATACATGTAATAAGTAATAACTCACATGGATTGAATAAGTATAAAATACAAAGCTCATGAATCATGTAAAATGGAACATGTAATACAATCTCGTGAGTCATTATACTTTTAGCTTTGAAATATTTACTCTTCTCTTATTCTCATTACTAAAGTCTAAAGGAAACTTTATGCAATACTTTCAACTCATGCATATGTCTCATAGAGAGTAAAACTTCTTTAATGCTCAAGAACTCATAACTCTTTTGAACTCAAAATACTTGGAATTTAGAATTATATAACCTTAGAACATACTTGAAGGAATTTAATTCACTTTAGGAAAATATCTCATTTCAATCTTTAGGGAATAATACTCATATCAAGGGAAAGTATTTTAGTTTTAAAGAAAAATATCTTATCTCAAATTTTTAGTTTCAAGAGAAAATATTCTATCTCAACAGAAAATACTTTAGTTTAGGGAGTTTCTCTTAACCGACATAAACCATGAGAACAATATAGAGTGTAACATTTTATCCTCCTAAGGAAGAGGCCTCATGTTGGAGAGAGGCGTCATACTCTTACCAGGGAGCATAACCTATGTTCAATGATCACTAAATAAACTCAGCCTCAGTACCAATATCTACTCGGCCTTAGTCCCAATAATAATCATAAACTCAGCCCCAGGTCTGACCTACAGTGGCACGTAGTTTTGGGGTAAGAAACCATAGTAACTGACCCGCTCAGTGCTAAATACTACTCCCTTTAGATTACCTATTCTCATTTCATAAAAATCCAGTTTTAGAAATAATCTCATGGTTCACCACGAACCCAATAATCAAATCTATAATCTCAAGCAGTAGAGTGGATTTCAAAACTCAATGACCATTAGGTAAAAATATTTCTCAATAATCTCAGAATACTCAAATCATGGGTACTTATAGCAAAATAGTTCATAAAATCTCAAGTTTCAATTAGGCTTAATAACCCATAATTCAATCTTAAGTTAGAACTCATCGAAAGCATAATAGATAGCATATAGATTTATAACTCATGTAGAAATCTAGAAATTTCAGCAATTTGTCTCAAAATCTCAACATACTCATATACTTCAATATCTCAAACATTTCAACTATTAATTTCTCAAGGATTAAAATCATGGGGTATAGACCCAACTGCAATTTCTTAAGAAAATATGTGAAAATCATGCCATTAGACTCTCAGTTCATGAGAAACATCAAAATATTGCAATCAATAATAATGGGTGAAAATCCCTAATTCAAATTCATGTAAAATCTCATAGATAGCAGAAAATCATAGTTAAAATAAACCTTTGGGCACAAAGATGAAAGTATTACCCTTGTTCAAACCCCACATACGTTAGATTATGAAATTGGATGAACAAGCTTGGTATAAAGTCTTCTTCATACTCTTGAGAGAGAGTTCTTGCAACCTTTGAACTTGGGGAACTCAAATCTCAACTCAATTTGTAGAATCTATGGTAAGTTCTTGGATTTCTTGGAGAAGGGTTTTAGATTCGCTTTTGTGGGAGAAACCCTATTCTTTGGATGTTTTGGGAGATAATGAGGCCATCAAGTTCATTTGGAAGATATCAGGTTGATAAAAGAGTGGAAAAAACAAAAAGCCCTTTTAAAAATGAGCTAAAAATACTGAATGGGGTCTACGATGGTCAGAGCAATCGTCCATCGCAAGTCTAACAGTTCGTCTGGTGGTCCATCGCACGATGACCAGAAAAGAGACATACTGACTCTATGTAATGGTTGGATCAATAGTTCATCGCAGGTCTGATGGTCCATCAGATTGTCTATCGCACGATGGCCAAGATAAGACCACACTGCCTTAGTGGCGACGGTCTCAGCGACGGTCCATCGCAGCCTTGACGGTTCGTCGTCCTGGCCATCGCACTTGGGCTAGAAAAGGGAGTTTATACCTTGGTAATGATGGTATGAGTAAAGGTTTGTTAGATCGTTCGTCGCACCTGAGCGATTCTGACAACCCTCAGTAAAATGACCATAACTTCTCACCCCAATGCCAGATTTGGATGACATTGGCTTCTCTGGAAAGCTAATTCAATTCTCTACTTGAAAAAAGTCAAATTTTAGAAAATTCTATATGGTTTAAATACCAATCACTTGGTAAGTCACTTCTCAATCTTTTAGGGTCGGAATTACACTTTGCTTGACACGCTCTAAGGCTCATACTATGAGGGGAATTTTTATAGGGTCTTCAATACAGTAGTGTCCCCATTGCATAATCAATAAAGCAAGAGAAAATGGTTCTCTATGAATCTACATTAAGAGTTGCTCTCTCCTGCTAACTCGGCATTATAACCACCAGCATCAGAACTTGACCACTCAGAAGGGGCCTCATCATCACTCTCTACTCTGGGAAAAGGTAGTCTGTCATAAGGTTTTAGGACCTTCTATAGGACCTTGACCCCCTTACACAACTTACAAAAGAACTTATCTCTCTTCTTCTCCCTCTTCTCCATCTTCTTGTAGGAGTCTTGAAGCTCCTTGTGAGACTCTACGAATGCTGAATATGCCCTCTCTAGCCTAGTAATATTGGCTTCCTGCGTCTGTTGTCGTCCAGATACTTCATAATCTAAGAGGGACACATAATAGTGATGCCTGGTGAAGGGCTCTCCCTGCCCCTGAGGCATTCCTGATACCAGCTCTTTGATGACCCTAATATCCATACTAATATCTTCTGGGGGCCCAATAGTGGATGGTCTGTACGACTCCAACTCCTCAACTGTCGACTTAACCACATTGATCTTTCTCTTTTTTCTCGATCTGGGTGCACCCTTACCCCAAATATTTAGTAGGTAAATTGGAGTTCTAGGGATCACCAAAGTGTCATCAGGTACTCTACCACCCCTACTCTATTGTAATACTCAGTAGTAAAAGAAGGGAATAAGAGATACGTACCACTATGGTTCTTGTAGAACTCCATATCAAATATCACCAGACAGCCAACATTCAGGGGAATGTTGTCCAGTATACAAGAAACCATGTGGGCATGCATATCTGTAACTATAGTCATATGCATACAAGGAGAGATCCAGCTAAAAATAATGTTCAGCCATATTCGAGCCTCAACTATAAAGTCATTCATCGAGATTCCTCTTTTTGTTGTCTCCCACAAAACCTCCTTGCCTGGGTATAGCTTCTCTTCCATCCAGTTGCCCAACTCACACCCCTTGGCGTTAAAAGAATCCATGTCTGCATTCTGAAGCCCATATGAATCATTGATCTTCTTCACTCCAAAATGCACATTCACCCCTAGAATTTTGGTAACTAGGGTTACAAAAGATACTATGCTAAGATTAGCATAGAACTCTTTCACCCACTTCTTGATTTCCTTACAATGGTTCAGAGCAAAACAACTCCATCCAGTGTCTAAGAGTCTAGCATTAAATATCAGAAGCTATTCTAGCACTCTTTCAAAGAATATACCCCTTTCCAAGAGCAGCTTAGTCCTTAGAAACTCATCGTAGTACTGGTTGTGGTATTCAGGAGTCATGAACTGGATTTGGTCGTAGTTTTCAGTGATGGAAACCTACAAAACATGAGGACAATATAATATCATTCTTCATTAATATTTTCATGATTATACTACAATATATTGTCCACTAAATTTTGTGGGATGAGTACTTGGTGGTGTTTGAACAAAAATATGAACTGTAGGGATTTTGGCCCAAGCTAAAATTTAGTCTTCATTATAGCAATCATGGCAGCTTTTCTGCAATCACAGCTATCATGATCGCAACTACAAGACCGAGATAGCATGTGTTGCGATCACGGTACCTAATACCAGACCATGCCAGCTTCTATATCGATTTAACAATCCACTTTTGGGGCTAATATATATTCCAAAATAAGAATCAATCATTAAATACATAAAATATCCATTTGAAGTGTTGAATTTTGCCTCCTCAATGCAAAAATAACTAGTTATTGACTCGTTTGGGAAATTGATTGTCCACTTGGTGTGCACCTTATATTTTACTCAAATTCATATAATTTTGTGTACTCAAAACTTCCCCCACATGTGTGCACACCCCATCTAATATCTAATTACCACACAATTATAATTCAATATTTATTTAGCAATTAAAAATATAATTTTAGTCCCTACCTAGTTCATGCACTCTAAGGCCTACTTTTAATGATTAAAATAATGAATTTGAAGCACTTACCAAATGAGTGATGTAGAATGGTTGCAAAGATGACTTTGAAATGCTCAAAATACTGCCACAAAGGGGTGTAATTTGAGAGGAAAGTTAGAGGGGAAATTTGGGAGAAATAGAATACTAATGGTCTTTTAAATCTGATCAGACCACGATCACGGTCAGAGTGCGTACACACAGGTGACCACGATTGCATCTCAAAGCCCACGATTACGGTAATAGAGGGAATTTCTTCACCTTTTTTTCCCTTGTTCTATCCTCCATACAAACATCTCACATTTTCCTTTTTTCAATTCATTATATACACTCCAAAGTGCCATAAATGCATAGCTTAATCAATGCCACCATTAAAATCTACACTATAAAATTTAAAATGAAAAGATATGGGCTACTTTCGTGGCATGATGGGTTTCTTCCTATCTTTTGTGGAAAGACACCTCTTATACTATTACTTGAGTTTCCACTTAGAAGATTTGAATCTCCATCCCAACTTCTACTCACTATAAATTAAGCGACAGAGGGACAAAAGATTCAGATCTTCCAAGATAAAATATGACGAAAAGGAGGATATGGCGATGTGACTTCTATCTTGCCACTTTGAAGACTTGAACCTTTAAACTAATTTCACACCAAATTTATGATTCCTCTACTTAGGTAATGAAGGGAATAGGCCATTATTTAACCGTCATAAGTTGATCTCCTTGTCCTTCGAGAGCAGGGTTCTCATGTTCCCTTTTTGAATGTCAAACTCCAAAAAGTAAGGATGGTGCTCCTTATCCTAAAAATCCATAATTTTCTTAGGTGGGTGGACTCTCATCACACCCACTAGGAACAATATTGAAAAATTGTTCGAATGTGGTCTATCCCTTAATTCCAGAATCGCATCCCTATTAGTATCCTTACCCTGAATTGGACTAGAGTCTTCACAAGACATTATCTTGCATTCTAATTTCGACTCTAGCACCATTTCCTTGATTTTTAGATCTTCGACTACATTAGCACTACCAGAAATTTGGTCTATGGCAACACAACCAAAATTATTACAGTAGATAAGTAAACCGTTGTTGTAGAGGTATTGCAACGGTTAACAAACCGTTTCATTAGGTCGTGTAGTGATAGGTCTACTGTTATGGTTTTTGTAACAGTTTCATAAACCATTGCTATATATGGCTATAGCAACGGTTTTTACCATCACTATCGCAACACTTATTTGATATCAATTACAATGAAATATACTGTTGCCAATGAGTTTTATGCAATGGTTATTATATCCATTGCAACAGTTAAATAAATATAATACACAACTCAGTTGACACTATTGCAACTGTTTGTCATTAATGCTACAGTTTGTTTTTGTAACATAAACTCTATAGCAATGGTTTAAAAGTTGTTGCCATAGGGTCTTATGCAACGGTTATTTTTTATCAATTTTAACAATTAATCATATTATTGCAACAATTTTATGGTCAATGCTACACTATTTAGTAACTTTAAATAAGCTATCACAACATTTACAGGCTGTTGCTATAGCCTTAATAGTTTAATTGATTTTTCTATAGCAACGGTTCTAAGTTATTATTGCAACAATTTAATGTGCTACAAAAATATGTAGTCCTGCAATGACAAACTAATAATAAATACCAATAAACTAAAATACATGAAAAGATTTAGAATTACAAAACAGTACATTATCAATGTTCATCATTAAAATTGTATATCCAAAATATAAGCTTGCCATAGTAGTTAATATCCATAAACTATCGACATAAGTTTCAATGTGCTGTCGATTTCAAAAATGTCCTAGAACAAGTTACAAAAACCATCTAAAATCTTCTTAACGTTCTTCAATGTTCTCCTCATTTGCTTCTTCATTTTCTCCACCTACAAAAAAAATCATGCCATTAATCTTTGTCAATGTTCTCCTCAATGTAAAATTTTTTCACATTGTTGTCACAGGGAATATGACTTTTTTCAAATGCAACTGCCTCAAAAAGACAAACAATAAGCAATAAAGCCACTTCAAAAAAATTTATCGAAATAAAATTGCAAGTAGTTACACCAAATCCACCATATAGTTAGACTAAATTACCTAAAAGTTTCCTACAAATACATGCATTTCACTACTGTCTACTTTTGCTAATGTAGAATTTCACAACTATGAATTTATTGTAAGTATCCATTCACAATTTTATCTTATAATTTAGAAAAAAAATCCAAAATTATCATGGAATATATATATTTTAAAAAACAGGTTCAAGAAAAAAGTGTAACAAGGCTTTGCAGAACCAAGAATATAATCATAATCAATAGGCAATTTCCAGGACCAACCTTGACAGTTTGAAATGGAGATACACTGGCTATTACTATCATTAATCGAGCTCGTTACAACGTTACCATCAACTGGTAACTACCTTTTAAACGACCTTTTATGTGTACATATATATATATATATATATATATATATATAAATACATACATATATATATATATATATATATATTTACTCTATCCATGTAAAAATTTGAGAAGTCTTTAGTAGCTCTACATATCCCTTCACTTCATATAAAATCAGTTGTATGTAACTATACAACAAGTACTACATGTCCCCTCTATTCTTTTTTCCCAATTGCCTTTCTTACTTAAAAACTTCTTTAGCTTTAGCTAGCTATAATAGGGGGCATTTTTGAAAAGATGGAGGTACAATTACACCTCTCTGTGTCTCTCTGCAAGTATAATAACATGACTTCTTTATCTCCCTCTCTTTTTGTTTGTCAACAACAACATATATACACCACCATGGTTGTCTTAATTACATATTCCACCTTGCTAACTTACATATATTAATAATGCTTACACTCACATGAACTCAAAAAAGTTATCCACTACCTATAGCATATTTATTAATACTATAATGTATAATTAAGAACATAACAAGTAACATACATGTAAAACCACACATTCAACTGTCCTTCTCAACCATAAAGCTATGCTATCATCAACATATTTTAAAGAAAACATCACATTTCCTTTCCCACTTTCTCTCTCTCTCTCTCTTATAATTAAAAATTAACATATATATATATATATATATATATATATACAAGAGAATTATGCATGACAAGTCTCACTTAAATAAAAGAGTCACAATTAATTCAACTTTGTTTTCCTTTTGTTGATCTAACTAGCTAGCTTATTAAAATTGACATACACAAGAAAGAATAAGAGCTTACTTTTCATTCTCAAGTTCCAGTCCCACTATATAGCCATCTTATTATCAAGCTTTTTTAGGATGCAACCTTTCGACAATTACAGCCCAATATTACCAGTTGATCTTCTTACTTTAACATAGATATTCCATCTCCTTAAATGCAATACAAACTCAAATTTGTCCAATATTTCCATGACCTTCATTTCTCCCAACCCCCTCATGATCAGTATAATCTTGATACCAGTATTATGTTAGAAGAAGATTCCAACAAATTAGACAAATAGGAAGAAGAAGCTCATGAAGAATCAGTACTAAAAAGCAGCAAGAACAAGAAGGATAAGATGAGTAGTACCACTACTAGTACTATGTATAGAAAAAATAACAAGTACGTTGCTGATGGGAGGGATCTATTTGTCGTACATCGATGGGTATTATTCCTTATATTTAGGCTAAAAGACTTATATTGAGGGTTTGTGAGTCTTATATTGCTTATATTTGTGATGTTAGTGCAGGGAGTCCTTCACTTAATTTTGCTAGTACATGATTTTCTTTATGTCTATACTACCAACCTACCTGTCTGTCTCCTAAGTTTGATATTAATTTTATTACTAATATTGAGTTAGGCACCTGACCTATTTCAATAGCACCTTATGTATGGCTCCTGCTAAGCTTATGGAGCTAGATTATCAACTTTAGGATTTTTTTATAAGGATTTCCTTAGGCCAAGTATGTCACCTTGTGGTGTTCTTTCCTTGTTCATATAGAAAAAGAGTGCTTCTTTATGTATATGTATCAATATCAGGTAACAGAATAAGGTGACAATGAAGAATAGGTATCCTATACCTTGTATTAATGACTTGTTTGACCACCTTCAGAGAGCGATAGCGTTCTCTAATATTTACATGAGATTCGGTAATCATAAGTTGAGGATTCTGGCTAATGGCATCCTAAAGACAGCCTTTAGGAATATTCATGGCCATTATGAGTTTCTGGTGATACCTTTTTGGTTAACCAATGCCCCAGCTTCATTCATGGACTTGATGAATCGCATTTCAAACTTTGTTTTGACTTTTTCCTAATTATGTTCAATGATGATATTCTTGCATATTCAAATACTAGTGAGGAGCATATGCAGCATTTGAGAATTGTGCACTAGACTCAAAGAGAGTATAGACTTTTTGGAAAATTCTCAAAATATGAGTTCTATCTTGAGTTTTTTACATTTCTAGGACATAAGGTATTTAAGGATAATATTATGGTGGATCCAGCAAAGATTGAGGCTTTTTGAGTTTGGGCTAGACCTATATCTCCATCTGAGGTTTATAGCTTTATTGGTTTGGCTGGTTACTATAGGTTAGTTGTTGAGGGTTTTGCTTTTATTTTAGTGACAATAACCAAATTGACCTAGAAAGAGGTTCCTTTGCAGTGGTCTAAGAGGTGCAAGTCAAGCTTTCTAAAGCTCAAGAATTTGCTTACTTTATCTCTAATACTAGCTCTCTTTATTGAGAGCGAAGGGTTTACCATATATTGTGATGCTTCCAGTGCTAGTTTGTGGTGTGTTTTGATGTAGCGGGACTGAGGTATTACTTAGTCATCAAGAACATTGAAGGTGTACGAGCAAAACTACCCCACTCATTATTTGGAGTTAGTGGCAGTAGTTTTTGTGCTTATGATTTGGAGCAATTACTTGTATGGCATTCATTGTGGGATCTACACTGATTATTATAGTATTCTACACCTTATGATTCAAAGAGAGCTTAATTCCAAACAACAATATAGGTGGATAAAGTTACTAAAGGATTATGACATCTCTATTCTATACCATCCAGGCAAGGAAAATATGGTAGCGGATACCTTGGGCTGGTAGGTAGTGAGTATGGGTAGTATGGCTTCTATTTCTATTTCTATGATATTTTATTATTGGACATCTATTCCTTATCCAACCTGATAGTGTGACTTAATATTTTAGACTCTAGGAGGTTCTTTGCTAGTGTTGAGGCTAGGTCTACCATATTTAAGAAGATTCGGAGTCAATAGTTTTAGGATAGGGAACATCGTTTCATCTATGATCAGGTGTTGAGGAGTGATTCTAGGAGGGTACCATGGATTATGAGGGTATTTTAAGGTATGATGACCATATTTGTGTTTAGAGGGTCTAAGACTTTAGTTAATTTTGCATAAGGCTCACAGCTCTAAATACTCTCTTTAACCTGGAAAAACTAAGATGTATAGGGATTTGGGGCAGCATTACTGGTGGAGTGTCATAAAAAGAGATATAGTAGACTTTATAGCTCATTGACTATGTTGTCAATAGGTGAAAGCCGAGCATCAAAAACATAGTAGCCTGATTGAGAGACTGCCTATTCATGAGTGGAAGTGGGAGTGGATCACCAGGACTTTATTAGTGCTTTACCTTGCACCTCCAGTCCTTTTGAAGGCCTTTGGGTTATTGTAGATTAATTGACCAAATCAGCGCATTTCCTTTCAATTCAAATGTCCTTCAGTGTCAAGAGACTCGCCCATATCTATGTATGTAAGATAGTTCACCTACATTGAGTACCTATATTTATTATTTCATCCAGAGGCTCGATATTCACTTTTATATTCTTGAGGCCTTTTCAGGATGATTTAGGTACTCAGGTAGATCTCAGCACTACTTTTCACTCTCAATCTGATGGGCAGTTAGAGCGGACTATTCATATTCATGAGGATATGCTTTAAGCTTGTGTTATGGACTTAGAAGGTCAGTGGGGGAACCATTTAGCTTTGGCAGAGTTGCCTATAATAGTATATACATTTTGAGTATTGAGATAAAAATATTTGAGGCATTATATGGTAGGCATTGTCAATTATTGATAGGGTAGTTTGAGACCTCTAATATTTGGCCCCATCATACAGAGTTACTTCGGGAGTAGTTGGATAGAGTTCAAGTGATTTAGGATAGTCTGAGGGAAGATCAGTGTAAGTAATAGCTTATGCAGATCATAGACATCTCTCTTTGAGCTTTAGAGTTAGAGATCGAGTATTCCTGTGAGTATCACCCATAAAGGGATAGAGAAGGTTTAGGGGGAAATCCAAACTTAACCCCAAATATATTAGACCTTTTGAGATACTTTGCATAGTTGGAGAGGTGGCATGTGAGTTGGCCTTCCCCTAGATTTTATTGTTGTTCATTCGATTTTTCATGTTTATATGTTGTGACATTATATCCCTGGTGAGTCATATGTGCTTCGATGGGACTTAATTAAGTTAGATAAGTGATTGACCTTCGTGGAGGAGTCAGTTCTCATATTAGCTAGGGATTCCAAAAATTTTAGCTCTTCAGATATACTGATAGTTAAGGTTCATTGGGGACACCACCAGAAGAACAGTGATGTTGGGTGTATTTATGCATTCTAGTGTCACTATTCTATCCATTTTTGCCTTTTTTTTAGGATGATTCGTGTTCTCTATGGGTTGATAACGATAAAAATGTGCATATTTGTTAAAGCATGTGTTTATAATGTTCAAAGTGAATTCAAAACAAGTTTGTACTGCGATGAGTCATTTAGAGTTTAATCGTGGAATCTAGTTTTACTAGCTTGAGCTGGGTGCTTATTTAGTTGAACACGTTGGATTCTATTGTGTTTAATGTATTCAAAATGGTTTTAATGTGTAATTAAAGTTAAAGAGTCAGAACATAAAGTTAAAGACCAATGAGAAATAGCCTAGTCTTAGCTTGTGTTTATGATTTATCAGCATGGATATTGTTTTGTTATGATCTCTAATTTGTGGTATGTGATTTTTGAGGAAGCTTTGTGAGCTGAATATGATGATATTTTGATGTTGAAAAGGCTAGAAATCCATGGTAAATACACCACTAGTCAAGGAATAAAAGATCGGAGGATCAATACTTAACCAAAATTTGAGAAACAACTTCCAATGAGCCAAGGCTATAACCCCGTTGTGCCCTACCTGGAGTAGGGCCATATCCAGGTGGAGCCTCACCTAGAGAAGTTCTCTACCCAGGGTGCAGCCTTACCTGGAGTGGGGCTCAACCCAGGGCGGCATCCCCTCCAATCTCGTGCTCAATAGCAACATGAAATCTAACTCCTACACGACTAAGGCTTGGATAACTATATATACATATGTTGTGTCACGTTTTTCAACATCTTTGGACATATTTTATAGATTGAGGGACTGAAACAACTTCATATTTAGGTTTTTATTATGTTAATTTAGTTCATTTATGTGTTTAGTCATTCATTACAACCTAGTGATTACTATTATGACTATGCATGGCTAAACGCCCTCTTTGCTGGGTTGAAGCAAAGAACATGTATACTATTGTTTTGAATTAAGTTCTTTCAATTTTCTTATCGTTATTGGCTATGTGTTCATCTTTGGTTTAACTATTTTAAGGATTTTCTACCGTTAGAATACATTAATTGTCTACCTTTTGATCTCGAGAGAAGGAATAGGGGATAGAACATAGAGATGAACAAAGTATGGTTTGTATTATTTTATGAAATAAGGAATTCAAATTAGTGTCTAGGATAGGGATGTACATATATTCCTTACTTGATTCACACATAGGATGATAGCTTAAAGAACTTAAGCGGACTGTTACATCCCAGCTCAATGATATAGTTGTAAGGTTCTACTTAGGTAAAGGATTAGAGGTCGGAAGACCATGATCATGCAATTAACCCTACGAATCTACAACCAAGATAATCAAGTTAATGAATGAAATTCAATAGTATAGTATGATTGTTCAAATTGCTTTAACCCTGGGTTTTCTCTTATTGATTGTCTCAGGATCTTTACTTTATGCATTGTTTACTCTTCTTTAGTTATAAATTCAAAACTCTCTTTTCTTGGTTACGCTTGCATCAATTGAATCTAAATTATGAACTAGAATTAAATCATTGTTGAAGCAAGTCGTTGTGGGATCGATACTTGACTTTCTTAAAGTCCACTTTACGACTTGATAGACCACGTACACTTGTGTGTGTTCTTGGGCGCTATCAAAGAGGCTACTTGGGAGATCGAGAGTGAGATGTGGGCCAATATCCCCACTTGTTTAAGACTTCAAGAACATCCTAACCCTTTACTTTCACCGATACCAGTCCTTTTAGTAGTAGATATTGTAATGACCCTCTATGTCATTTTCATCATTTCCATACTTTTACATATTGAGCTTTTCTATAGCTACCCCAGGTCATTTATGACTGGCTGGAACTGATATTTTGATTATCGGAAAGTTTGTTGGTTATTAGAGACAATTCCCTATTTTAAAGACATTTCTAGTAAGTATTGTCTTGTGAGCATAAACTTAATTTTAACGACCTCATTTGACAATTTTGATAGTTCCATTAGTTTTGTAACATTGATCTTAATTTGGGTCCTTTGGATTAGTTCCCAATGTTTTTTAACTTATTTTGAGCTATTGGATAGATTTTGATAAGTGTTACCCTTGTGTTTGGGGCCCATATTTTATCAAAATGACTCTGGATGGAAATTTTGATAGCATTATTTAGTCTATAATTTTTAATTTTATAGGGTGGCATAGTTCATTTGCCTTCATGGGATTCCAAATGAAACCTAAGGGGTTAGTGAAAATTATGCAAAAACCAAGTTCAGCTAGTTCGTGGACCCAACTAGTGCAACTATTTATGCGGACCTTTGGTCACTTAAGACTTTTTTACTTTATCAGTCAAAGGGTGACTTTAGCAGCCAAGGCTGGTTCTTACCCTATCGCTAAAGCAAACACTTGATCGCTTTAGTGGACATCACTTAAATGACATATTGTCCTCTAAAGCATAAATCGGCTAGGTGCGGATGTCGTTTCAGCGACTAACCTGCCACTTTAGCAGTGATCACTTAAGCGACTAAGTGACCGCTTAAGCGATAACCTCAGGGGCATTTAATTCATCCCTCACTCAATTTTCTCCCATTTCCCTAGAGTGCTTAGAAAATTGGGTGATTATTCCTTGGGTGATTGTGGAGTGATGATGAGCTCGGGACAGTCTTTTTCTCATTGTAATCCTTGCAAGTTACAGTCTAATTCTTAATTTTATTCCAATTAGTCAAAAATCCTTAGCTTCTTGATGTTTTTAATTGAGTATAGTCTGAGCACAAAATTTACTCATTCTTGAGGGTAAATAATCCTTGTGCATAGAGGGACGTGTTGACAATTTAGAAAGTATGATTCTGCATGTGGGCCCCATATAGGATTTTGACTCAATTTTTGACCCAAAGCATTAAAATGCAATTGGATATCATTATTCTCGTATTAATTTGTAGATCACTATTTTGATAATGTGGCATATGTGGGGGCTTCTCTACAAGTAAAATTTCTAATTTAGTAGACTTTATCGGACATTCTTCAGCATCCAAGTGAGCAAGGATTACTCTCCTATTTGATTGAACTTTGTTATGGTATCGATATGATATTATGTTAGTTTTGGATGGGGAACTACAACTTGGTTGTATATTTAATGAAATTTGGATTACTTAGTAGGTTAATGAACCATAATTAGGAGGATTTGACTTAACAAGCTATTCCTTTGGTTGAATTGACACCTTAGGACTTAATGAGGATTATTTAGCACCTTATAGTTGGATTTTTCAACATTATTCTATTGTGGAGTAGGAATTACCTTAGAATGGACTTTCATGGTCAGAAGTGGGCCCCTCGGACCCACTTTTGGTCAAGAAAACTTTCAACTTCTTGTAGGAACAATAGGACTTCTCCCATCATCCTTTCCATGTTCTTGATCCCAGGAGGATTTAGACGTATTCTGACTTATTTTGGGATTGTACCATATATTTTTTAAGACCGATCCTAGTCTAGCAATTATGATCTTCACACCGATTTAATTCCAGAAATCATGACATTAAGACCGATTTAAGTCCAATAATTATGGTGATATTATTTCCAGTTTGAGTCTGGTATTCATGATATTATTTCTTGTTCAACTCTATCATTGATAAATTACTTATGATGATTATGGAACCAATTCAAGTTCGGTGTTTATGGTATGTAAGGATACATGGTTACAGTTTTGAGGTTTGGATATCTTGTGAGTGCCATTGACAGTATTTCTTCTTGATTGCATCCTCTAAGCTTATGGAATTTATTCTTGCTTGCGTCTTTTAGGCTTATGGGTTCCCAGTTCAGCTATAGTTAGTCATGTTCTCTTGATAATATTTACTCAATTGTTTACATCCCATATTTAGAGCACTGTTCCAGGGTTTTCTTTGTCCCTGACTTTAGTTTATTATCTTACCTCTTGCTATACTTCTGTTATGATTTAGCTCAGTCGGTCAATAATGCCTACTGAGTACTGTTGCTTTAGTACTCATACTACACTTATGCACCCTTTTCTAATATAGATTTAAAGACTAACTATCATTGTCGATGTAGTATTATTGGTAGTCGAAGTTTTGAGATAGGGTAAGCTTTTGGAGCCGGAACTGGCTTTCCCTCCTTCTTCTATTTTTAATGGTCTTTCTATTTGAAAATATTATATTTTTGATACTTATTGTACTCTTATTCTTTTTTCTAAAGTATCTTTTACCAATATAAGTCATTTGTAGGATACTTTAGTCTTTCTCCTTATTTATTCCTTGATATACCATCCTCTTGGCGTATTATGTCTTGTAATCTAATTACTTGCATAATTTTAGTAATTATTCTATTTTCCACCAACTAGCACATTACTTGTTGTTCTGGGCTATGGGTTGGCTTACCTACTGGTGGGTCAAAGTAGGTGCCATCATGACTCGTGAAATTGGGCTGTGACATTGCCTTAGTAGTTATATGTTTCAAGATGAAGTATTTTTGTGTTGTGTTTAAAGTAAGGAAATTTTTTAGTAAGAATGTATCTTTTACTAGTTTGTGTAATGTTTAGTTAAAGTTGAAGAACATGATTTTGTTGAATGGAATAGCCTTGTAGAAAAATTATTTCAATTTATATCATGTTGGAATGAATGTAAGAGTATGAAATGTATTAAATGACTTATATGTTGCTGGAGGGGAAATTTAAATTGATAGAAACACCTACTAATATTAGCAAAAGCAACTTAAGTTCATACAAAAATTAGTGTGTCGACTACATATATATATATATATATATATATATGCAACTTCCAAGTGGATCATCACAACTTCACAAAAAACAAATCTTCAACTAAATTAGTTTGTTTATCAAAAAAAACTTATATTTTAATAGTATTATATATGTTTTTTGTTTAATAAAACACCAACATCTTAAAACTATATGTATGATTCCATGGATTGGGAAGAAGTCACTTTCTTCCTTTTGCTCACTATTATCTCATCCCTCATCTCTTAAAGTTAGGATATTGTTCCTATTTCTTTCCCCTTCCACCTTAATCCAACTCTTTATTTGAAATCAAGGTCTGCAGTAGCATCAACAGACCTTATTGACTATCAAACAGCAATGTGTAGTATCTTACTACTTGGAAGGTTGTGTTATAGACCAAGAAATATAGTTAGTAATACACATTAATTGTAATACAAATTTTACCTTCCCCCAATTTTAAAATTTACTTTGTAATTCGTAAACCTATTTTTAGCTACAAAAATACCCATCTCAACTATCCTATGCCTTTTACCAGGTGATCTTATATTTCCTACATTATATTGCTGTTCAATAGGTGGAGGAAGTATATTTAGCGGAACATATGTACTATAACTTGTTAGGTTTTCAGAACACCCATAAAATATGTCCTTCTTGGCATCCCCATGTAATTTATGGGTGTTTTTATTGGCCTTCTCCTGCTTCTTGCAGGTTCTTCAACTACTTTAGTCCTTCCCCTGCCTCATAGAGGTGATTTAACTTGTTCAAAATCCCTTTCCCTTCCTCCTACAGCTGCTTCATCTACCGTAGAAGTCTTTCCCTTTCCTCCAATAGGTACTTCAATATCTACTAAGTAGATTGTAGGGGGTACGAATAATGCGGGTAACTTAACATAGCTCTGATAAATAACATATCTACTATATGTTCCATATTTCTATTTTTTATGTGTTCAAGAAGATTCTTTTTCATAAGTATTTCTGTTAATCTTATTTGCTCAATATCTTTTCTCCAATATTCTAAGTATTCGTAGTTTATCATTTTATCCTATAGTAGTTGTAATTTTACAAATTTCTGTGTAATAACTTATTCTTATCGTACTATATCTAATATGTGATTCTATGTTATCTATGTGATTCATTAACATTTATTGTTCATGTATAATATTATACAAATTATCATTTCTATCTCCATTTTCTAAGGTTAATTTTATTCTAAATAATCTTTCTTCTAATTATCTTTTTTCTCTTTTAAGCCGATTCTTGTACTTAATTTCTTCATCTAGCCAACTTTGTTTTTCTCTAACTCTTCTGATATATTCTATCACTTTTTAATCTTTATAATATCCGTCAGAATAATAACTATCTAAATATGAGCAGTAGCTATCATTATATATGTGTAAGTTTTCTATAGAACTTAATAACTCTTCATTAAAATGAAAAACCTTTTCATATATAATTTTTCTTATATCTACTATTTCTATATCCTTAAGTATATACAAAACAAGTATTTTTTAAATTTATCTATCATTTCATCAGATAAGTAAATATTCATTCTTCACATGATGCTATTTTCAAAATAGTCCCTCCAATCATATACATAACAAAATATGGTCATCTTAGATCACTATATACTAGATTATTCTTAAATAACATGTTTTTGGGTCACTATTAGCATGGTAATCTGGATACTTTTTTCCTAAACAGTGCCTCTAATCTGGTTACTCCTCTATCATGGCTTTTTTGCCTCACCGGTTTCACCTTTAGGATGGCATAGTTCTTGGAAATTTGTCTCCTTTTCCACTTTGCTAATGAACTTCTTAACATGCTATTCTTCGAATAATTCTACTATAAAGTAACTAACATAAACTTATTTAATTATATCATAATTGTCAGGAATTTATGAATTTAGCTATTCATAATTGTAAATGAAAATATCTATTCTGATAGATTTGTTAAATCTGTGCTTTGCTCATCCATAGCTTAGTATAAAACTAAATATCATTATTGAATATATGAGATAATATTTTTTGTATACAAGAAGGAATCTTGCTCTTCGTAGAAAGACTTGCCTTAACTTTGCAAATACTTCTGCTATTTATAATCTAAAAAGAGAAAACGCGTATACTATTATACTGTTGTTACTTTACACTAGTTATCTTTACAAAAAACTTTACAAAAAATCTTAAAACTATTCTACAAAAAGACAAAATTAATAAAGACTAAAGCTATACAATAATGGCACTTTGACAAAGAAAAGTCAAAAAGCTTATCAAAAACTAATAAATGCTATAATTTACGTATCTAAAGTCAAGAAAACTATTCACATGTCACTTTCTTTCATAATTCTTTCATAACTTTTACTATCTTGTCTCTTTTATTTTTTCTTTATTTCTCCATTGCTCCGTTACCTTCTATCTTCTGTCTTTCTTTCAGTTGGCGTCCTTACCTCCTTTATTCTAGTTGAACTTCTAAAATTACAATATTTTCTCCATTATATTTTGAACATAAATGTAACACCCCAACTTTTCTGAACTAGAATGCTACACGGTGCTTATGATCCTGAGGGACCACAAGCTAACCCATGACTGATATCTGAACCTATACTACAATATATGATGTAATAATGTGGAAAACATGAACAATAGGCCATAAGGTTCAACTGAACAAAATATCTGACAAATCATAACATCCATATGGGGTAACGAATACCCAAAACAACTGAAATCTAAATCAAATCTGAACTAAATCTGAAAGCCTCTAAATACTACCTGAATAAGGAGTTGAAGAAACATGTCTCCAACTAACTCCGTCTAGTAAAACTAAACTAAAATAATAAATAAAATAAATAATATCATCCTTGAATGGATGAGGACTCACTGTAACTCTCCGACTGGAATGCTACTACTACTGCTGATCTGGAGCTCGTATCTGTGAACCTATGGTGTAACATGAAAGAAAGCACCATAGCGGAAATGCGTTAGTACAACTGGGAGTATTGAGTATACAAGTGAGGTAGGCTAAATACAAAAGGGTTTACATGCATGAACGATACTTACTGACTGACCGATATGAACGTAAGAGTGCAAACATACATACATAGTAACTTAGATCGTGATTACATAATATCTAGATTTGGACACTAATACATGATCTACCGATATCTAGCATGACAAATACTACATAGATTACTATGTCTGACAGTCCTGAATCTAATGGAACTATCTGTGTTCCGTTCTATAAATGAATTAACTGTATCTAATAGTCCTGATATACTGAAATCTAAAGAACTATCTGAGTTCTTTTACTAAGACTGGGACTGAAACTGTAGGAGGTAGTTGTTTGACCGACATGCCCCAACAACGCATATAGCTAAGTTGGGGTCCAATCTCTGCCCCAACTGGAAGGGTGTTAATACTGTGTCACTAGTAACGACAGCTGTGAGTGACCCTTAGCTGGCAGGTACTCAAAATGAGAATGAAGGAAACCCTAAAATTATGGATTAAGCCACCTCATTAACCTTAATCTAAAAGGTTCAGATATCTCAACCTATGCTGGCTACGTAGTTCAGGAACGCAAGGATGATTACTAAGAATCACACCCTAAACTGGCAGGTGAGTTCCCATCCTTAGGTTCACTCGGTGCTAACTTTTACTCCCATCTAAAGAGACTGAACATGATTTAACTGACGGTATATGGACTGAGTAACTGACTTTCATTGACTGACGGATTCGTGCTACTATCTAAGAATTAACTGAGATTATGAGATTTCTGAGGTTTCCTGAGTTACATGTCCGACTGAGTTCTATAGATCATGGCTTGACTGAGATTATCGTGATAACATGACATGGCTCTCGGTACACAACTATATATTTTTTGGTACAAGTACCTCCAGGACTCGATGGAAGGAAACTGACACACATGATTGACTTGATCGTAAGAGTAGAGTCCATAATTTACCATATCATAAGTAAGGGATTTCACACTAAGCATAGTTCTCAACATCTTATACATGGAAGGGAAATTCATACAACATGTATATACTTTCATAGCTTTAATATCATGGCCAATCCATATCACAACAACAACACATATCACTCACATAAAATTCATGGAAAATCGTAAAGCATAGAGCATGGACTTGTCATTTAAGCACTATTAAATCATGGGACATGAATTCTATCATCTAGGCATATTATCAAACACTTTGCATGCATTTTTTAGCTCAAGTGTATTCATGAATTTCACCATATTAAGCCACAAAAGGATCAAGGGTTCCAACTAACAAACACATATACTTCATGAAAACACCTTTAGCTATCATCTTGAAACTTAAACAACAATTATCAGCATGTACATGCTCATATCACAACAATACAATCACAAAATATTTAAAACATAGTTCTTAAGCTCTATGAATGAAATAGATCAATAGATGAATACTAAGCATACCTGACTCATGTTTCTTGATGTTTTTGAACATGAAGGATTTGAAATCCTTTGATTTTTGAAGATGATTGGGTATTGTTCTTGAAAATTAAATTTAGAGAGAAACCCTAGTTTTTGTTTATGAAATAATAATAAACAAATAGTTGAATTCGAACTCATTTGGGTATATATAGGCGAGTAGTAAGTGACCAAAATATCCCTATTAAAATGGCCTAGAAATAAACTGAATGTGGTGTTTGACGACCCGACGATGGTCCATCAAAAACTTAATGATCCATCATTTCGACTGTCATATGTGGACCAAAAATAGGATTCACTGGATAAGAGTTGACGGCTTGGATGACGGTCAGTCAAAAATCTGATTGTCCATGAACTCGTCTGTCAATCCTTATCCTGAACATGGCACTACTGCCTTGGCTGTGACGGTCAAAGTGGCAGTCCATAACTTTTTTGGCGGTCTATCAACTTGGATGTTGCACCTGGGCGTTTCATGTCAATTCTGAGTAAAACATCCATAACTTCCTTGTCTGGTATCGGATTTGGATAAAATTGGTATCGTTAGAAAGCCAGCTCAATTTTCCACGTGATAGAAAGTAGAAATCTAAAAAATATCATGGGTAAAAACATAGATTTGTATTTCAAAGCAAGTACTAGCAACTTTGAGATGATTTCTAACTATGAATAAGCATGGGTATTACAATATCTCCACCTTGAGAACATTCGTCCTCAAATAAGACTGAATGAGCGGGAAAATAATAAATGAACATGAACTGAACATGAGTGACTGAGACATGACTTCATGACTGACATGTTAAATACACTGAACTCATGCACATCTGATGCATGGCTAACTGGTACATGAATGCGTGACTGAGTGTTCTGATAAACTGAGTTTCTCAAGATAAGAATGCATAGCTGATGCATGATTTTATAACTGAACTGATACATGAATCCATGACAGAGTATGAAATTATAGTAGATACCACGGAATAAGCTTAAGGAGAACTATTACCTTGATCTTGATCTGAATCGGCGGAGAAGAGGTAAGGATACTTTGTATGCATATCTACTTCTGCTTCCTAAGTAGCTCCCTCGACGGACTGATTTTGCCAAAGAATCTTAACTAGAGGGACCTCTTTGTTCCTCAGTTGACGAGTCTGATAGTCTAAGATTTCGACTGGAATCTCTTCATAAGAGGGACTATTCTGAACATTAATGCTCTGAATAGGGACTATAACTGCTAGGTCACCTATGCCCTTCTTCAGCAATGATACATGGAATACTGGATAAATTGAGGCTAAATCTAAAGGCAATTCGAGCTTATAATCTACTTCGCCTAAATGACCGAGAATCCTAAAGGGACCGACATAGCGGGGACTGAGTTTTTCTTTCTTTCCTAACCTCTTCACTCCCTTCATGGGAGAGATCTTGAGATAGACATAGTTATCGACCTCAAACTTAAGATCCTTTCTACGAACATCAGCATAAGACTTCTATTTGCTCTAAGGAGCCTGGAGTCTCTCTCTGATCAACTGAGCTTTCTCTAAGGCATCGAAAACCAAGTCAGGACCTATGACTAAGGCCACACTAACTTCAAACCAACCAATTGGAGATCTTCACCTCCTGCCATAGAGAGCTTCGAATGGAGCCATTTTAATACTAGAATAATAGCTATTGTTGTATGAAAACTCAATCAAAGGCAAGTGGTCATCCCAACTTCCCTTGAAATCAATTGAACACGCCCTTAGCATATCTTCTAGAGTCTAAATGGTCCTTTCTGCTTGACCATCTATCTGAGGATCAAAGGCTATACTGAGATGGACATGGGTACCAAGATTTTTTTGGAATGCTTTCCAAAAGTGAGAGGTAAACTGGGTACATCTGTCTAAAATAATAGATAATGGAACACTGTGTAATCTGACCAACTCCCTGATATAGAGTTTGGCATAATCCTTGGCTGAATAAGAGGTATGAACTGGAAGGAAATGAGCTGACTTGGTCATCCTGTCTACAATAACCCAATCTAAATCGTGCTGATGATGAGTTTGAGGAAAACCCATCACGAAGTCTATGTTTACTTCTTCCTACTTCTAAGTAGAAATGGTGAACTCCTGTATGGGTCCACTAGGCTTCTATTGCTCTATCTTAACTTGCTGACATGTAGAGCACTTAGCCACAAAATCTGTGATATCTCTCTTCATCCCACTCCACCAATAGATTTCCCACAGGTCGCGGTACATCTTAGTATCCCCTGGATGAAAAGAGTATTGCGCACTATGCGCTTCTACAACAATCCAGTTCTTTAAGCCATCTACACCTGGAATGCACAGACAACCCTGACAACGAAGAACCCCATCTTTCCCTTGGGAGAAAATCTCTACTCTCTGATTCTGAATAGACTCTTTTAGCTTGACTAGGCTAGGATCCCTTTCTTGCTTTTCTTTCACCTCAAAAACTAGAGATGACTCTGAACTACTCTGAACACATACACCACCCTCCAAAGAATCAACTAAGACAATACCTAGTCTGGCGAGCTAATGGATTTCCTGAGCTATCTTATTTTTACTATCCTCAACGTGAGAAACACTACCCATAAAGAGTCTACTGAGAGCATCGTCCACACTGTTGGCCTTGCTCGGATGGTAAAGGACACTCATGTCATGATCTTTCAAAAGCTCTAACCACCTTCTCTGATGAAGATTAAGATCTTTCTGAGAAAAGACATACTGGAGATTCTTATGATCCATGAATTCATCTACATGAACTCCGTATAGATAATGCCTTCAAATCTTTAAGGCAAATACTACGGCTGCTAACTCAAGATCATGAGTAGGATAATTCTTCTCATGGGGCTTTAACTTCCTGGAGGCGTAGGCTATGACCTTACCATTCTTCATGAGGACACAACCTAAACCCACTCTGGATGCATTACAATAGACTATGAAACTGTCTGAACTATCTGGAAGAGCTAGAACTAAAGCTGAGGTGAGTCGAGTCTTCAACTCTTGAAAACTCTTCTCACAAGGATCTGACCACAGAAACTTGACCTTCTTCTGAGTCAATCTGGACATGAGGGATATAAAAGAAGAAAATCCCTAAACAAACCATCTGTAATAGCCAGCCAATCTTAAGAAACTCCTAATATTTAATGGAAAGATAAGGCAAGACCAGTTTCTTACCACTTCAGTCTTATGAGGATCTAATCTAATGCCATCACTGAAAATAATATGGCCAAGGAATGCTACTGATCTTAGCCAAAACTCGCACTTACTGAATTTGTCAAATAGCTGGTGATCTTTGAGAGTCTGAAGAACAATCCTGAAATGGTCTGAATGATCACGCTCTTTACTGAAATAGACTAGGATATCATCTATGAATACTAAGATGAACATGTCCAAGTACTACTTGAACACACAGTTCATCAAGTCCATGAAAGCGGCTGGGGCATTGGTAAGACCAAAAGGCATAACTAAAAACTCGAAGTGACCATACCGAGTACAGAAAGCTATCTTTGGGATGTCACATTCTCTAACTCTGAGCTGATGGTAGCCTGATCTGAGGTCTATTTTGGAGAAATAGCTGGAACCCTGAATTTGGTCAAACAATTCATTTATTCTAGGAAGAGAATACTTGTTCTTAACCATAACTTTGTTGAGCTGACGATAATCAATACACATCCTGAGAGAACTGTCTTTCTTGCGCATAAATAAGACTGGTGCACCCCATGGGGATACACTAGGCCTGATGAATCCCTTACCTAAGATATCCTTCAACTAATCTCTTAGTTCCTTGAGTTCTGTTTGTGCCATTTTATCTAGAGGAATAGAAATAGGCTGAGTATCTGGAATAAGGTCAATGCCGAAGTCTATTTCCCTTTTAGGAGGAATGCTTGGAAGATCTTCGGGAAACACGTCTGAATACTCATTTACAACTGGGACTAATTCAAGACTAGGAGATTCAGAACTGGAATCTTTAATATGCACGAGATGATACACACACCCCTTAGAAATATCATTTTTCTTGCCCGAAGGTAGGAAACAAGCTAACCCCTAAAAGATGAAGTACTACCCTTCCACTCTAGGACAGACTCATTTAGGAAATAAAACTAAACTACCCTAGTTCTACAGTCAACTATGGCATAGAAGGAATGAAGACAATCCATGCTGAGAATGACATCAAAATCAGTCATCTCTAACTCAACTAAATCTGCCAACGTGGCTTTCTGAAATACTATAACCGTGTAGTTCCTGTATACCCGGTGAGCTATGATGGTTTTACCCACTAGGGTAGAGACTAAAAAAGGCTCTGCTAAAATTTCGGGACTGATTCTGAAATTGCCTGCTATATAAGAAGTAACAAAAGACAAGGATGCACCTGGATCTAGCAAAGCATAAACATGAACATGGAAAATATGTAACATACCAGTAACAACATCAGGAGAATTTTCTTGATCCTGTCAAATCTGAAGAGCATAGATTCTGTTTGGACATTGCCTACTAGTAGCACTAGAAGCGGCACTCTGCTAATTTGGGTAATCGGACTAGACTATGGAGTGATTCTGCTGACCCTGTAGACCTGACTATGAACACTCTTAAATAATGTAGCCTGGCTTGCCACAACTGAAACAAACATCACTACCGGCTCTACAAGTACCCTTGTGGTTCTTACCATAAGTCTAACACATAGAATTAGTTCGAGCACTGCTGACACTGCCCTGAGACTTAGATCCTGGTGCTCGATCTCTGTTGCCGTCTCTAAATTTTGGCAGAGGGGCACTAGAGGATGAAAGAGCTAGAATTGCGCTTAGGATGAAACTGTAAACGGTTTCCTCCTTCTAATTTTGGTTGAGCAAAACTGAAATGACCTAATCTTTCAGTCTTATTCTGCCTCTCCCTAGTCCTAATCTTTTGCTCTTATATTTGTTCAGCATGATTCATAATCCTGGATAAATTCATATCACTATTCAGCATCACAATCCTACACTCATTTACCACACTATCATTCACCCCTGACACGAACTTGCTCATCTTAACCCTGTTCTCTGCAACCACATGAGGGGCATATCTGACTAGCTGAGTAAATCTGAGAGAATACTCCTTAACCGCCATATTTCCCTACTTGAGGTTGATAAACTATAGAACTTTTGCCTCCCTTAGCACTTGGGGAAAGAATTCATCTAAGAAAGTCGTGACACATTTCTCCCCCTCTATAGGACCTACATCCTCTAACCTCTTAGACTTCCACTATTTGTACCAAATGTGAGCAACATCCTGTAACTGGTACATGGCTAACTCAGCTCTCTGACAAAAAGTAACTCCTATGATATATATGACCTTCTATACTTGGTCAATGAATTCCTGAGGGTCTTCATCAGACTTAGACCCAAAGAAAGATAGAGGGTTCATTCGGGTGAAGTCCTGAATCCTAGCTGTGGCTGAGTTGGCCACTGGATTGGTTGGAATAACTGGTGGTCATTTATTTTGGGCAGCCACAGACTGAGCAAGTGTGGTGAATGCGGCCCTAAACTCCGCATGAGAAATATGTCCATCCAAAGGATCTTCGGGATGAGGAGCTGGCTGATTTCTTTACTTTGGAGGCATATTTTGAAATAAGAGAAGAATGGATTAGACTGAGAGTTTAACTTGAGATTACTAGCACGATATGAATATCAAAAGAAGGGAAGCTATTCCTATAACATCTTATAGCCTCTTGCACATAAATATGGTGTGCAACACACCCATGCACAAGACTCTACTAGATGTGACTTTCAAACTTCCTAGGACTCTATTGAACCTTAGACTTTGATACTAAGTTTGTGATGCCCCAATTTTTCTGAACTGGAATACTATACGGTGCTCATGATCCTGAGGGACCACAAGCTAACCCATGATAGATATCTATACCTGTACTATAATATATAACATAATAATATGGAAAACATGAATAATAGGCCATAAGGTTCAACTGAACAAAATATCTGACAAATCATAACATCCATATGGGGTAACAAATACCCAAAACAACTGAAATCTGAATCAAATATGAACTAAATCTGAAAGCATCTAAATACTGTCTGAATAAGAAGGTGAAGGAACATGTCTCCAACTAACTCCATCTAGCAAAACTGAACTGAAATAATAAATGAAATAAATAATATCGTCCTTGAATGGATGAGGACTCACTGTAACTCTGCGATTGGAATGATACTGCTACTGCTGATCCGGATCTCGTATCTGTGAACCTATGGTGTAACGTGAAAGAAAGAACCACAACGTAAATGCATTAGTACAACTGGGAGTACTGAGTATACGAGTAAGGTAGGGTAAATGCAAAAGGGTTTACATGCATGAACGATGCTAACTGACTGAAAGATATGAACATAAGAGTGTAAACATGCATACGTATTAACTTAGATCGTGATTACGTGATATCTAGATCTGGACACTAATACATGATCTACTGATATCTACCATGAAAAATACTGAAATTATGATAACATAGATGACTGTGTCTGATAGTCCTAAATCTAATAGAAATATCTGTGTTCCATTCTGTAATTGAATTGACTGTATCTAACAGTCCTGATATACTCAAATCTGAAGAACTATCTGAGTTTTTTTATTGAGACTAGGACTAAAATTGTTGGAGGTAGTTCTTTGACCAACATGCCCCCAAACAACACATATAACTAAGTTGGGGTCCAATCTCTACCCCAACTGGAAGGGTGTCAATAACACGCCACTGGTAAGGACAATTGTGAGTGACCCTTAGCTGGCAGGTACTCAAACTAAGAATGGTGGGAACCCTAAACTGATAGATTAAGCCACCTCATCAACCCTAATTTTACAGGTTAAGATTTCTCTACCTACGCTTGCTGCGTAGTTCTAGAACACAAGGATAATTACTAAGAATCACATCCTAAACTGGCAGGTGAGTTCCCATCCTTGGATTTACTCGGTGCTAACTTCTACTCCCATCTGAAGAGACTAAATGTGATTTAACTAATGGTACATGGCCTGAGTAACTGACTTTCGTTGACTGATGGATTAGTGCTACTATCTGATAATTAACTAAGATCATGTGATTTCTACAGTTTCCTGAGTCACATGCCGACTGAGTTCTATAGATCATGGCTTGATTGAGATTACTGTAATGACATAACATGGCTCTAGGCACACAACTATATTTTTTTCAGGTACAAGTACCCCCAGGAATCGATGGAAGGAAAATGACACACATGACTGACGTGATCGTAAGAGTAGAGTCCACAATTTACCATATCATGAGTAGGGGATTTCACACTAAGTATAGTTCTTAACATCTTATACATGGAAGGGAAATTCATACAACATGTATATACTTTCCTAGCTTTAATAGCATGGTCAATCCATATCACAACAACAATGCATATCACTCACATGGAATTCATGGGAAATCGTAAAACATAGCGCATGGACTTGTCATTTAAGAACTATTAAATCATGGGACATAAATTCTATCATCTAGGAATATTATCAAACACTTTTTATTCATTCTTTTAGCTTAAGCGTGTTCATGAATTTCACCATATTAAGTCACATAAGGATCATGGGTTTCAACTAACAAACACATATACTTCATGAAAACACCTTTAGATATCATCTTGAAACTTAAACAACAATCATCAGCATGTACATGCTCATATCACAACAAGACAATAACAAAATATTTAAAACATGGTTCTTTAGCTCTATGAATGAAATAGATCCATAGATGAACACTACGCATACCTGACTCAAGGTTCTTGATGTTTTTAAACTTGAAGGATTTGAAATCCTTTGATTTTTAAGATTAGGTCTTATTCTTGGAGATTAAATTTAGAGAGAAACCCTAGTTTTTGTTTGTGAAATAATAATGAGCAAAATGGCTAAATTCGGACTCATCTGGGTATATATAGGCGAGTAGTAAGTGACCAAAATACCCCTATTTAAATGGTCTAGAAATAAATTGAACATGGCATATGATGAACCGACTGATGGTCCGTCAGAAACTTGACGGTCCATCATTTCGACCGTTATATGTGGACCATAAATAGGATTCACTAGATAAGAGTTGACGGCTTGGATGACGGTTCGTCAACTCGTCCGTCAATCCTTATACAGAACGTATCCCTACTGCCTTGGCTGTGACGGTCAAAGTGGCGGTCTGTCACTTGTTTGGCGGTCCATCAACTTGGATGTCCTAGCCGTTTCGGTTAGTTCTGAGGAAAACATCCATAAATTCCTCGTCTGGTGTCAGATTTGGAAAAAGTTGGTATCGTTAGAAAGCTAACTCAATTTTTCACATGATAAAAAGTAGAAATCTCAAAAATACCATAAGTACAAAAATAAATTTTTATTTCAAAGCAAGTACTAGCATCCTTGAGATGATTTCTAGCTAGGAATAAGCATGGGTATTACAATAAATGGTCTAGATATTTATGCCCTATCATTTTATAGTATCTGGTCAGTAATTCATTTGAAATAATTTTTTCTATAATTGCTCTGGTAATTGTTTTTTTCTTTGGATTGAGCAACGTCATAATCTATTGCTTAACTTCTTCAATATTTGCTTGTCTTAACTCTCTTGAATTTGAATAAATCATTAGATGATCTCATGAATAATAACTCTATATCGGATTCCCATTTAGGTAGTTATTTACTAATTCTTGGATAATTGTGGATATTCTAATAATCTTTTTATTAGCATAAAAATTTGGTATATCTATTTTGGGCATTTCTGTTCAATATCTTCGGGTATGATCATATCTCGGTTCATCCCTATCTTCACAACTTATATAATTGGTTTAATTTCATTATGCAACATCTCTGCTGGTGCCGTATAGAACTTTACAAAAAATAGGTTGACTTTGGTTATCTTTTTATAAGCGGTAATTTCTTTATATATTTCTGGTATAGCAGATAATTCACTTCTGTCTTGGGTATATACAGTATTGAGTAGCCCATAACTGAAATAGGTTTTAACTAGATTTGGGTTAGTTTTTGGTAATGCAATTAACTTATTGTATCCTTGTAACTTTTGGGTTATATAATCTGTATTTGGTTCTTGGATATTTATTGCTCTGGGTCTAAAGATTTAAATGTGTTTGTATTTTGTGGATATTTTCAATATATGATCTGGTTATGTGATTATAGGCTTTCTTTTTTTGGTTTAGGCTTTCTAGATATATGGTAATTTGTGGGGGTATGAACAAAGGGTCTTTTGGTGCTTTTGGTATATATGGCTTATCAAATATTTTGTTTAGGTTCATACTTGGGTTTCTTCTAACTCCTTTGCTTATACCTGCAGAAGTAGATTGACAAACGTTATGGATTTTTTGGAGTGTCCCAACATCTCCTTTTATCTCTAAAATTTTATTGTCTTCTGATAGACATAGCTCTACATACTGCTAAGTTATCTGAGTCATAAATTCAGACTTCAGTTTAACTTCATTAGTCTTTAGCTTTTCTATCTCATTTCCTATACTATCCACTTTCCGTGAAAGCGTAGCTAGGGTTTTGAGTATCTTTTCTAGAATATCATCTTCTGTAATATCAGTTTGAGTAGCTTTGTCTTGATGTGTAATTTTCAATAACATTCTTGTTAGTTTGATTACTTCAATTGTAAATGTAAAATTTAATATATTCAATACTAATCTCTGAATTTCCTTCATTGTAACTGAATTTTGTATTTTTCTTGTTCACCACCATCGGACCTGTGTATTATCTATTCGTACAATAAACTTGTTATATACATATATGGCTGAAATGTTAATAAACATTTATATAATGAGCATAATTCTTTTCTATTTATTTCCCATTTTATTTTCGTTTCATTAAACGTTCCTGAGTAGTATGTACAATGATGTTCTAATTTTTCTTCTTTATATCTATATTTAAATACTCCTCCATAACTATATTCACTTGCATCTGCTTCTACTATATATGTAAATTTTTTATTTTCGTCTGGAAATTGTAGTTTTGGTAATTCTTTACAAAGTATTTTTATTTTCTAAACATGTTTTTTTATCTTATTCGTTGTAATTATACTCTACATCCTTTTTTAATTTTTGTTGTAATGGCTTTAGGTTTTTTGCTATTCTTGGTATATATTCTCTTACTTGGTTTACTAATCTTAAAAATGATTGTAATTTCCTTTTTGTATCTAATTCTTCTTTTGAATTTATTATTTTTTGTACTATATGTTTTTGCATTTTTACTCAACTTTTATCTATTTGTACTCCTAAAAACTCTATCTGATTTTTTCATAATTTCGGCTTTCTTTTTACTTAAACTTATTCTTGAATTTTCTATTGTACCTGAAACTTGTTCTAGTAATTTTAAATGTTCCTCTTTAGTTTTTGTATATAATAATATATCGTCTATGTGTACTATACAATTAGGTAACTGTTTGAAATAGTTATTCATAAAATATTAATATCTACCTGGTGTATTTTTGTATCCAAATGGTAATACATTCCATACGTAAAATCTTTGCATTACTATAAATGCAGTTAATTTTTTAGATTCTTCTTCTAGCTTTAAATGGTAAAATCCTGATTTACAATCGAACTTACTAAAATAGTTATATCCTTGTATCTGTCTTATTTTTAATATCTTATTTGGTAGTGGATAATTATATGTCATATTTTTTGCATTTAGGTTTCTATAATCAATAACCATTCTACTTTTTCTTCTTTTTTGTTCACTGTGTTTATTTACTATAAATGTTGGGCTATTATGTTTACAATTACTTTTTTGTATGTATTGTTTTTCTAATAATTCATCTATATGCATTTCGAATTCTTTTAAATCATCAAAGTTATATGTTAATGGTTTTTGGGTCATTATACCATTTTTATCTATTAGCTCCATTCTTACAGTAGTTTTATGTGTTTTTTCATCCTTTTAATGGATCTTCATTATATAGTTGTCTTAATTTTTTCTTTGTTATTTCTACCTTATCTATTGAAAATATAGTTATTTCTTCTTTATTTATTGAAAATATAACTAGTTCTATTGTGTCTTCAGTATTTTTTATATTTTCAAATTTTTGTGTGATTTTTTCACTTCCTTTTATCCAATCAGTTTTCTTTCTTATTTTATTAATAACTCTTTTTGCTCTTACCTTTTGTTTACATAGTGTTGTAAACCACCAGTGTATTTTAGTTATTATATCTGGGTATAGTTTATCTAAAAACGTCATTCCTAAAAGCATATCTTTTGATGTTAGTTCATAATTATAGATCTCTTCTATTGTTAATAGCTTATCCCATACTTGTATTTTTATATTTCTAGCTTTATAGGTAATTAAGTTTCCTTCATTATTAAATCCTTTGACTACAATTGGTGTTTTTAGCTTATCTCATTTGTCTTCTAGTAAACAATTATATCTACATAAGTTGGCTTCTACTCCTGTATCTATCATAGGTGTATAATATCTATTATAATATCTTTCTACTATTATTTTCATAAGTACATATATTTTCATGTTAATGTTCTTTTTATCAACAATATTTCTCTATTATAGGTTATGGTTAATTGTGTATATTCTATATTGTAGGGTTTTACTTGTTCTAACCATTTTATTCCTAATATTATGTCTGTTTTTTGCATATCTTCCTTTATTTCAAATTCTATTTTTATTTTTCTAACTCCTATTATTATTTCCTTTTCTGCTAAATCTTTAATAGTTATTAAACTTCTTGGTAGATCTAGGCATATATTTCTATCAGATTTTATTTCTTCATTTTTCACTAGGTATTTTGCTATATGATTTTCTTCTTGTCCTGTATTTAGGAGTAGTAAATATTCTTTTTCATTTATTTTTCCTGTTATATAATATTGAGTTAAATTAACTGTTGAAGTTATTTCATAATTTGTTCTTTTCGATGATCCTGATGATTCTGGTTTTTCAAAAGCTATCCTTTTTGTTGTACTTATTCTATCATTTATTATTTTTAAATCTTCTTCTATAGCTTTGTCTTTGTAACTATAATCATTGTTATCAATTGTTTTTACAAATTGTTCAAAAAGACTTTCTATTTGTATTTTATTAATTTTATTTTTCCTGTTATTTTATGTTTTGTTGTTAATACATATAGATTTTTACATCTTGCTATAAATATTTTACTTCTGGGGTTAGTTCTATTTTTGATATTTTCCAATATAATACTAATGATTTATCTATGTTTTTATCTGTTATTGCTACTGAATAACTCGTACTTATAATAAATTAAAATTTTTCATATATTAAATTTCTCCTATAGCAGTTGTTATACTTTTTCTATAGGTTTTATAATTATATCATCTGCTAAATATAATTCTATTGGTGTATCTAATTCTTCTCTAAAACATGCTTTTATTAATATTTCCGTTCCTCCAAGGTTTATCTATTTTATTGGGTCTTTAATTATTCTTTTTGTTACTAGTGGTAAACTAGCTCTACTTTTTGCATATCAACAATCTATTACATGTTCTTTTTGGCTTAGTACATAGTATTCTTTTTTTCGTCTACTAAATATGTTTTTTATTGTTGGTATTTTAAATATTTTTTCTACACTTAAATCTAATTCTTTTTCTTTTATCTCATCAAATATATTATTATCAAATATTATTTTATGATTTGTTCCTTCTTCATTTAAATATTCTTCCTTTGTTATTTTTTTTATATCTTCTTCAGTTATTTGATTCATTTGTTTTGCTATCTATTTCATTTTCTGTTTCATTTTCCGAAATTTCATATATAATATCGTCACTTTCTAATTCGTAATCTATATAATCAATTTGCATATATTCTGCATTTTCTATCTTTATTTCTGATATATGTTTCTTTTTTGGGTCTTTAGGCATTTTACAATCTCTAGCTAAATGTCCTAGTTTCCCACAATTATAAGTACATTCTTTTATAGATTTCTTTCTCCTATATGGTCTTTTATATTTATAATTTTTTACATAATATCTTTTTCTTGGTTTCTTATACTTATATTTTGACTTTCTGTACTTCTTATATTTCTTATGTCTTTTTCTTTTCTTATAATATTTTTCTTCACATCCAAATTGGGGTGCTATTTTATCCTTGCAACATGCTAAATTCCTTATTAATGTTTTTTCCATTTTTATTTCTTCTCGGTATTTTTCACATAGATTTCTATACCATTGTTGTAGAAATTTTATTCTTGCTCTTAGGGTATCTACTATTTTTGCTTAACGTAATTAATAAAATTAACAATTAAGTTAATATTTGTAACATTTCATATAATTAACACATACCAATTGGTATCAAAGCTATGTTATTTAAAAAATGTACAAATAGATATGTGTTAATTATGAGAAATATTAGAAATGCTAACTTAATTGTTAATATTATTAATTACGTTATCGTGTTAACTATGTTGTTATTTATTTATTAAATATGAGAAGACCGTTTAAAAATACACAAGCTTTTAGAGAAATTAAAAGAATTTTAACTAGTTACTACCCAAAATATAGGAAGTTAAATAAAACAAAAGAAAACCCCCACAGATTAGCTTACTTAATTACCTTAATATCTAGCAATGAGGAAAAAATAATAATTCATTTAAAATCTAGAAGAATGAGATACATACCACCTAATTATGATAAAATCAGATTTCGGTATCCACCAAAATATTATAAATATTGTACAGATGAATAGCATAACAAAATCACAAAAATATAAAGAACAAAACCAAATAATATCTGAAAAATGAAAAGAATTAAAAATAAGAAAATAAAGACTTCAATATAACATGATTGTTGGAGTATGCCAAAAATCAATAAAAGCATAAACAGAAGAAATATCATATTTAAAATCACAAATAGATAATCTAAAATACATATATTAACATGATCTATACAGTATCAAGTAGATAAAATGAACAAGGAAAAATTTATAATAGATGAAAAAACATATGAAAATCATGAAGGATTAAAGATAAGAATAGTATTTTCTAATCTAGGAAGAAGATATAAGAAAATAGGTGAACATTTATATTTAATATTAAAAAAGAAGAATTAAAATTAGAAGATAAATTAACAGTCATGGTAAGAATAGCAAAAGAAAACGAAGAAATACACAAGAAAAAAGAAATAGATAAAATAAAACAGCAGACTACAGAAGAAATATGAAAAATAGAAGAAACTAAAAATTATAGGATTGCTGAATTAGAAAAAGAACTGCAAATGCTAAAAGAGCTTTATGAAAAAAGACAGAAAGAAAAAAAAAAGAAAAAGATCAAGAACAAAAATTATTAATTGAGATAAATCAATTTTAAAAAAAAATAGAAAATAAAGAAATAGAAACTAATGAAATAGAAATAAATACAATAGATGCTGAATAAACAGATAATTATTCGGAAGATAGTGAAACATATACAGAAATCTTAACAAATATAGAAAAGCTAGAAATTAATGAAAAACAAGAAGTAATTAATAAAGAAAACTTAGAAAATACAAACACGGAAACAAACACTCTTGATAAAAAAGACGATGAAAGTATAATACCTAGTACGTCAGAAATAAGAAAACCTACATATTATTATAAAATTAAGTTAAAAAATTATAGCCAAAAGGATGAATATAACAGATGGACACCAAAACAAATAATTAATAAAAATTATAACTTCTTAGACTTAGACTGTGTAATAGATGTAGATAAAACAATACAATTATGGATAGGATATATAACAAAATAATTATTAGATAATGGTATAAATACAATAGATACACCAGAATATATAGAAAGAACACTAATAGGAACAACAAAATTATGATTTTTAAATTTAACTGAAGATAGTAAAAAGATATTAAGGGCAGATAAAAAAACGGAAGGAACAACAATAACTAAACTAACACCTATAGACATATTGAAAAAATATGAAATAGCTATAAAAGATAAACTTAGCAGTATGACAAAAGAAGAAGAAAATTAAAACAAAGAAAAAGATACAAATAGGAATTTAATGTTAAAACTAGCAATATGTAATATATGCTATATAGATGAGTATACGTGTGCATTTAAAGAATACTACTATAAAGGAACATACAATACAGAAGAAAGTTAAGAAGTAAGAAGATTGTATTTTAATAAATTACCTGAACCATTTAGTTCAAAAATAATAAAGAGTTGGAATGAAGCAAAAATAGTAGATACCCTAGAAGCAAGAATAAAATTTTTACAACAACGGTATAGAAATCTATGTGAAAAATACAGAGAAGAAATAAAAATGAAAAAAAATTAATAAGAAATTTAGCATGTTGCAAGGATAAAATAGCACCCTAATTTGGATGTGAAGAAAAATATTATAAGAAAAAAAAGACATAGGAAATATACGAAGTACAGAAAGTCAAAATATAAGTATAAGAAACCAAGAAAAAGATATTATGTAAAAAATTATAAATATAAAAGACCATATAGGAGAAAGAAATCTATAAAAGAATGTACTTGTTACAATTGTGGCAAACTAGGACATTTATCTAGAGATCGTAAAATGCCTAAAGACCCAAAAAAGAAACAAATATCAGAAATAAAGATAGAAAATGCAGAATATATGCAAATAGATTATATAGATTACGATTTAGAAAGTGACAATAGTATATATGAAATTTTGGAAAATGAAATAGATAATGAAATAAATAGTAAATCAGACGAATCAAATGACTGAAGAAGATATAAAAATAATAACAAAGGAAGAATATTTAAATGAAGAAGGAATAGATCATAAAATAATATTTGATAATAATATTTTTGATGAGATAAAAGGAAAAGAATTAGACTTAAGTTTAGAAAAATATATAAAATACCAACAATAAAAAATATATTTAGTAAACGAAAAGAAGAATACTACGTAATAAGTCAAAGAGAACATGTAATAGACTGTAGATATGCAAAGGGTAGAGCTAGTATACCACTAGTAACAAAAAGAATAATTAATAAAGAAATAAATGATATAAAAAATAAAGACCCAATAAAATACGTACACCTTGGAGGAACGGAAATATTAATAAAAGCATGTTTTAGAGAAGTAATAGATACACTAATAGAATTATATTTAGCAGATGATAGAATTATAAAACCTATGAAAAAGTATAATCACTGCTATAAGAGGAAATTTAATATACCAAAAATTTAAATTTATAATAAGTACGAATTATTCAGTAGCAATAATAGATAAAAACATAGATAAATCATTAGTATTATATTAAAAAGTATCAGGAATTGAACTAACCCCAGAAGTAAAATATTTACAGCAAGATGTAAAAATCTATATGTATTAACAACAAAACATAAAATAACTGAAAAAAATAAAATTAATAAAATACAAATAGAAAGTCCTTTGAATAATTTGTAAAAATAATTGATAACAATGATTATAGTTACAAAGACATAGATATAGAGGAAGATTTAGAAATAATAAATGATAGAATAAATACACCAAAAAGGATAGCTTTTGAAAAACCAGAATCATTATGATCATCGAAAAGAACAAATTATGAAATAACTTCAACAGTTAATTTAACTCAATATTATATAATAGGAACAATAAATGAAAAAGAATATTTAACACTCCTAAATACAGGACAAGAATAAAATCATATAGCAAAATACCTAGTGAAAAATGAAGAAATAAAATCTAATAGTAATATATGCCCAGATCTACCAATAAGTTTTATAACTATTAAAGATTCAGCAGAAAAAAAAATAATAATAGGAGTTAGAAAAATAAAAATAGAATTTGAAATAAAGGAAGATATGCAAAAAGTAGACAAAATATTAGGAATAAAATGGTTAGAACAAGTAAAACCCTATAATATAGAACATACACAATTAACCATAACCTATAATAGAGAAAAATTGTTGATAAAAAGAACATTAACATGAAAATATATGTACTTATGAAAATAATAGTAGAAGGATATTATAATAGATATTAAACATCTATGATAGATACATGAGCAGAAGACAACTTATGTAGACATAATTGTTTACCAGAAGACAAATGGGATAAGCTAAAAACACCAAAAGTAGTCAAAGGATTTAATAATGAAGGAAGCTTAATTACCTATAAATCTAGAAATATAAAAATACAAGTATGGAATAAGATATTAACAATAGAAGAGATCTATAATTATGAACTAACATTAAAAGATATGCTTTTAGGAATGTCGTTTTTAGATAAACTATACCCACATATAATAACTAAAACACACTGGTGATTTACAACACCATGTAAACAAAAGGTAAGAGCAAAAAGAATTATTAATAAAATAAGAAAGAAAATTGATTGGATAAGAGGAAGTGAAAAAATCACACAAAAATTAGAATATATAAAAAATACTGAAGACACAATAGATTAGTTATATTTTCAATAAATAAAGAAGAAATAACTATATTTTCAATAGATAAGGTAGAAATAATAAAGAAAAAATTAAGACAACTATATAGTGAAGATCCATTAAAAGGATGGAAAAACATAAGACTACTGTAAGAATTGAGCTAATAGATAAAAAATAGTATAATAACCCAAAAACCATTAACATATAACTTTGATGATTTAAAAGAATTTGAAATTCATATAGATGAATTATTAGAAAAACAATACATACAAAAAAGTAATAGTAAACATAATACCCCAGCATTTATAGTAAATAAAAGCTGTGAACAAAAAAGAGGAAAAAGTAGAATGGTTATTTATTATAGAAAACTAAATGCAAAAACTATGACCTATAATTATCCAACACCAAATAAGTTATTAAAAAAATAAGACAGATACAAGGATATAACTATTTTATTAAGTTCGATTGTAAATCAGGATTTTACCATTTAAAGCTAGAAGAAGAATCTAAAAAATTAATTGCATTTACAGTACCACAAGAATTTTACGAATGGAATGTATTACCATTTTGATATAAAAATGCACCAGGTAGATAACAACATTTTATGGATAACTATTTCAAACAGATACCTAATTGTATAGTATACATAGATGATATATTATTATATACAAAAACTAAAGAGGCACATTTAAAATTACTAGAACAATTTGCAAGTATAATAGAAAATTCAGGAATAAGTTTAAGTGAAAAGAAAACCTAAATTATGAAAAATCAGATAGAGTTTTTAGGAATACAAATAGATAAAAGTGGAGTAAAAATGCAACAACATATAGTACAAAAAATAATAAATTCAAAAGAAGAATTAGATACAAAAAAGAAATTACTATCATTTTTAGGATTAGTAAACCAAGTAAGAGAATATATACCAAGACTAGCAGAAAACCTAAAGCCATTACATAAAAAAAAAAAGGATGTAGAGTATAATTACAATGAAGAAGATAAAAAACAAGTTTAGAAAATAAAAATGCTTTGTAAAGAATTATCAAAACTACAATTTCCAGACGAAAATAAAAAATTTACATATATAGTAGAAGCAAATGCAAGTGAATATAGTTATGGAAGAGTACTTAAATATAGCCATGAAGAAAAAAATTAGAACATCATTGTAGATACTACTCAAGAATGTTTAATGAAACAAAAATAAAATGGGAAATAAATAGAAAAGAATTATGCTCATTATATAAATGTTTATTAGAATTTGAGCCATATATTGTATATAACAAGTTTATTGTATGAACAGATAATACATAGGTCCGATGGTGGTTAACAAGAAAAATACAAAATCAGTTACAACGAAGGAAATTCAGAGATTAGTGTTGAATATATTAAATTTTACATTTACAATTGAAGTAATCAAAACTAACAAAAATGTTATTGCATATTACATATCAAGACAAAGCTACCCAAACTGATATTACAGAGGATGATACTCTAGAAATGATACTCAAAACCCTAACTACGCTATCACTGAAAGTAGATAGTATGGGAAATCAGATAGAAAAGCTAAATACTAATGAAGTTAAACTGAAGTCTGAAGCTATAACTCAGATAACTCAGCAGTGTGCAGAGCTATATTGATCGAAAGACAATAAAATTCCAAAGATAAAAGGAGACGTTGACACTCCAAAAAACCCATAATTTTTATCAATCTACTTCTGCAGGTACAAGCAAAGGAGTTAGAAGGACCCAAATATGAACCTAAACAAAATATTTGATAAGCCATATATACTGAAAGAACCAAAAGACCCTTTGTTCATACTCTCACAAACTACCACATATCTAGAAAGCCTAAACCAAGAAAAGAAAGCCTATAATCAGATAACCAGATCATTTATTGAAAACATCCACAAAATACAAACAAATTTAAACCTTAGACCCAGAGTAATAAATATCCAAGAACCAAATACAAATTATATAGCCCAAAAGCTACAAGGATACAATAAGTTAATTGTATTACCGAAAACTAATCCAAATCTAGTTAAAACCTGTTTCAGTTATGGGCTAATCAATACTGTATATACCCAGGACGGAAGTGAATTATCTGCTTTACCAAAAATATATAAAGCAATTACCACTTCTAAAAACATAACCAAAGGAAACCTATTTTTTGTAAAGTTCTATACGGCACCAACAGAGATATCGCATGATGAAATTAAACCAATTATACAAGTTGTTAAGATAGGGATGACCCGAGATATGATCATACCTGAAGATATTAAACAGCAAACTGAAATACCCAAAATAGATATACTAGATTTTATGCTAATAAAAGGATTATTGGAATATCCATAATTATCCAAGAATTAGAAAATAACTACCTAAATGGGAATCCGATATGGAGTTATTATTCAAGAGATCATCTAATGATTTATTCAAATTCAAGAGAGTTAAGACAAGCAGATATGGAAGAAGTTAAGAAATGAATTATGACGATGCTCAATCCAGAGAAAAAAACAATTACCATAGCAATTAGAGAAAAATTTATTTTAGATGAATTATTGACCAGATACTATAAAATAGTAGGCATAAATATCCAGACCATTTATGTTCAAAATGTAATGGAGAAAATAATGTAATTCCAGAAGTTCAACTAGAATAAAGGAGATAAGGACGCCAGCTGAAAGAAAGACTGAAGATAGAAGGTAACGGAGAAATGGATAAATAAAGACAAAAGAAAAGAGACAAGATAGTAAAAGTTATGAAAGAAGAGTTATGAAAGAAAGTGACATGTGAATAGTTTTCTTGACTTTAGATACGTAAATTAGAGCATTTATTAGTTTTTGATAAGCTTTTTGACTTTTCTTTGGCAAAGTGTCAATATTGTATAACTTTAGTCTTTATTAATTTTGTCTTTTTGAAGAATAGTCTTAAGATTTTTTGTAAAGATAACAAGTGTAAAGTAGGAACAGTATAATAGTATACACATTTTCTCCTTTTTAGGTTATAAATAGCAGAAACATTTGCTAAGTTAAGGCAAGTCTTTCTACGGAGAGCAAGCTGCCTTCTTGTTTACAAAAAATATTCTCTCATATAATCAATAAAGATATTTAGTTTTATACTAAGCTACGGATGAGCAAAGCACAGATTTATCAAATCTACCAGAACTGGTATTTTCATTTATAATTATGAATAGCTAAATTCATAAATTCCTGAAAATCATGATATAATAAAATAAGCTTATGTTAGTTACTTTATAGTAGAATTATTCGAAGAATAGCATGTTAAGAAGTTTATTAGCAAAGTGGAAAAGAAGAAAAATTCCCAAGAACTATGCCATCCTAAAGGTGAAATCGGTGAGACAAAGAAGCCGTGACAGGGGAGTAACCAGAGTAGAGGCGCTGTTTAGGGAAAAAGTATCTAGATTACCATGCTAATAGTGATCGAAGAACATGTTATTTAAGAATAATATAGTATATAGTGATCTAAGATGACCATATTTTGTTATGTATATGAGTGGAGGGAATATTTTGAAAATAACATCATATGAAGAATGAATGTTTACTTATCTGATGAAATGATAGATAAATTTAAAATACTTATTTTTTATATACTTAAGGATATAGAAATAGTAGATATAAGAAAAATTATATACGAAAAGGTATTTCATTTTAATGAAGAGTTATTAAGTTCTATAGAAAACTTAAACATATATAATGATAGATACTGCTTATATTTAGATAGTTATTATTCAAATGGATATTATCCAGATTAAAAAATGATAGAATATATTAGAAGAGTTAGATAAAAACAAATTTGGCTATATGAAGAAATTAATTACAAGAATCAGCTTAAAAGAGAAAAAAGACAATTAGAAGAAAAATTATTTAGAATAAAATTAACCTTAAAAAAAGGAGACACAAATGATAATTTATATAATATTATACATGAACAAAAAGTGTTAATGATATCACATAGATAACATATAATCACATATTAGATATAGTACGATTAGAATAAGTTATTACATAGAAATTTGTAAAATTACAACTACTATAGAATAAAATGATAAACTACGAATACTTAGAATATTAGAGAAAAGATATGGAGCAAATAAGATTAATAGAAATACTTATTAAAAAGAATCTACTTGACTACATAAAAACTAGAAATATGGAACATATAGTAGATATGTTATTTATCAGAGCTATGTTAAGTTACCTGCACTATCCGCACCCCCTACAATTGGCCTTCTTCTACCTCTTTCAGATTCTTAAACATCTTTATAGGTATTAGTAGCCTTTCTTGTCATTCCCCTAGATCTCCAGATATCTAAACCTGAGTAGCAGGTTGCTGGCCTAAAATTTGAAACTCTAAGTTTGGTAAGTCAACTAGAGAGAGTAGATGCTTGTGAGAGTAAACGGAAGAAAGAAGCTTTAAAGATTTAGGTTGATCTTGAAGAAAAATGGGAGAATTCTCTAAGGCATCTCATGATTTCACTCCAAAAGAATGAGAAGTTAGAAAAGGACCTGGTCCATCTAAGTGAAGAACTTAAAAATCCCTACAATGGACTGCATCCTCTCAGACCCTCTCTAACTTAACTAATCAAGGAGTTAATAATGGTAAAGGTCTTGGGTATTATTATAAAACTCAATCACCTAGGTCTTATGGAAAGGTTGCTCAAAATATTAAGAATAAAGTCCACAAGTATCTATGTACTCACTGTGGAAGAGATGGAAACATCAAAGAAGATTGTCAAAGCTGGATCGGAGAAAGAATGATCAATATTAGACATGTCCAATAGGGGAGTACCTATCCCAAAGGTTTAAGATATTTGAAAAACATAAAGAAGCTTACATTACCTAGATGGACTAAAAAGGATTTAATCATACCTTTGTCCTTCTGTTGGGAGTTCAAACTCAAATGGGTTCCCAAGTATAATAAATGATTGTAAGTGCGGGAGGGAGAAAGGGTTTATAATTAGAAAAACTTTCCTGATATACAATTTCTCAAGGCTATGAATGGAAAGTCTGATTGTAGTCTCTTTTATGAGACACTTCAAGGTGAAGGTGTCTTATGTGATTAGGTAAAAAGGGTAAAAAAAAATTGCATACAGTTGATGAAAATGATTAAGAGCCTAATAGTTCAAAAGAAAATGATGAATGATGATCAAATATCTCAATCACATGTATTATCTCAAGTTGAAGAAATTCCAAGAAGTGTCTAGTCAGAATTCAAAAGGACCTGGTCCCAGTAGAATCCATCTTAGAGGATTAAACTGGAAGCACATATCCTCTTATCTCCCTGGATATTCTAACTTCAAATATGGAGGCAAGAGTGAAAACAAGAGACTAAGTCAGAAATATCATGGCTTTTACAACATTCCTATCCTAAATATGAGCTCACAAAGGTGTAAAGACTTTTGAAAGATGTTGGCTAGTCTAAAGTAATGCAGAAGGAACCTTGAAAATTCAAAGGATGATAAGTCTGGGAACTTGTCCTCAAACCTACCTTCAGGAAAACTTATAGAATGGAATGGAGTGTTAAAACTAAATTGCTATAGATAGGAATCCTTTGTAAATGAGGTGTATGTTGGTCTAACTCATTACCATACCATTGCAAGTATACACCTATTGGAACAACTTTGGAGGTGGATAGATGTGATAACATAAAGTTAAAGATTCACATAAACTAGAGAAGAACCTAGTCCCATCTCTCAAGTTAGTATCTTGTATGTGTAAATTTTGTTTGTTCTATCAAGAAAAATCCACATCCACCCTGTCATTGTATAAGAAAAAGTGTTCTATTCTAAAAGAAAAGGTAAGTCGCCTAAAATCCAAAACTGATCATATCTTGTTCTCATAAAATACCCTTCCTAGTGCTTGTTGCTTCCTTAATTCTTTTTGCACCCACTCCTTTTCTTATTAAAAAGGAAAATCCTAATCCCAAATAACCCTTTTAAGAAAAAGACCTTCCTGATGGCTGCAGCTCTCTCAGTTTTATGTCCTTCAACTAATTCTGAGATTAGCATAGTTAAAAATTCCTTGCAAAACCTTTCTGAAAAACATCCTTCTTTTCTTACTCTTATAAAGCTTAACTACTTCATCACTCAACCTGTTGATGAATAATCATCCCTAAATCCTTAAAATTGTTCTGATAGTATTATTGTGGATGAAACTTGGGTTGCTGATAACCTCTTATTATTGTCAAATAGCCCAGGAAAGAGCATAGTTGATCACAAGAAAAACAATATCAGTAAAACACCAAGAATTTCTAGAAAATGGTCTATAAGTTTTATTGAGAAGCAGTTAAATCTTGAGGGACTTGGTCCCAAAAGAGGAAAGTAGCTGAAAGAGAAGTTGTGATCACCTATACTAGAAGGTATTACCTAGAAGGATTTTTTAGTCAATAGTGTTTATAGAACCTATTATGATGGAATTAGTTGAGCTGATTAAACATCAAGGATGGATGTATATCATGGAAGGAGATATTCCCACTATTTTTATGAGATAGTCAGGAAATTCTATACTACTTTAGAATTCTTAAAACATGGGTTAAATCTGACTTCAAAGGTCCAAGGAAATAAATTAAAGCTGAATGAAGAAGCACTAGGAAGAATTTTAGAAGTTTGTATATATGGTGTGAGAACTGTCTCAAAGTAGTTGCCTTCAATAGAATTCTTAGTAAATGCATCAAAGGTCAAAGGGAAATTTTTGGCTGAAGTGAATAGGAAATCACTCAAGAGTGAGTGTCAATTGGTCTTTGACTTTGTGAACAAGGTGATTCCTCCTAGATCACAAAAGAGAAACATTTCCTCATCCATTGGTTTTTATGTGAGGAAATGCCTTAGTAGCTTTAAATTCATTAATCTACATGCATTGATGATAGAGAAAATTCACAAAGTTGTTCTTAGGAAAAAAGGGAAATATGGCATGCTTTATGGATATTGGTTGAACAAAGTGTTTGATCATTTTGGTATTGTCTATGAAAATGGAACCCAAGGAACTGTGTTACAAATGCTTGGCATAAAAACACTAGCCAAAATTGATTGTGTAAACTCTGGTAGCATCTCTCAAAGGGATCTCAACAAGGGAATAGAAAAACTGAAGTTCAACCTGGCTGTCAAGGATAAAGAAATTAGCAAGCTCCAAGTAAAAATTCAACATCTCTCAAAAAGAAGCCCACGTGTCTCTAAAATTCTTAAAACTAAGAATGATTAACTGAAGAAGATGGTGTCAAGATTAACTAATGAGGTCCTTAGCCTTAATACAGAGATAAGGTATCTCAATAACAACCTAAACCTACTCCTTCAAAATCTTTTTTCCAGTCCTTCAACTATTAATCCTTCTAAATTCCAGTGGCTTTTTCCCAAGAATATTTAAACTTTTCACTACAATGATACTTATTCTCTACTTGTGAATGAATCTTTGTTTTGTATGTTATATTTTTTCCCTTTAAATTGCACAGTTATTTTTCATGTTATTGTTTCCCCAATGACTATGAGTAACTAATTTGTGCTTATTTTAATTTTGGTTTACTCTTATTCCTTTTTAATGATGCCAAAAGGGGGAATATTGAGTTCATGAAGTAGGGACTAGGTGATGAAGATGCTTATAATGAGTTGAGTTGCAGATTTAAATAACATGTTGACAGGGGAAGTATGCAAATACACTAAATGAATAATGGTGCATGATGATAAGGGGAGAAAATGTGATTATGTTCTTAGAGTTTTTGCTGCAAATAACAAAAAAGGACCTGGTCCCTATGTTGCATCATGGTGAAAGAATGATGATAGGGGTGACATTCAACTTCTGTAGTAGTAATCACACTAATTAAATGTGATAAATGTGCATGGATGCTGAAACATTTGAGGTTGGTTTGTCATAATCAAAAAGGGGGAAAATTGCTATATGTAGTTTTGATGATGAGTAGGTGACTATAAGGGACTAGTTACATGATGTTCTAGGAAATAGAACATTTGACACGCATCTGCACAACTTTGTCTATTTGTATAACAAACTAGCAGGTGTTGCTTGTACTAATTTGGATACTTTGTGCAATGACATTTCAGCCCTAATCATCACTCATCTACAAAAGGAGAAAGATGCTTCTTCATCAAACAGTTTTTGCAAATAAAAAAAGAGTGTTGAATAAAGAAAAAGGCAAAAACTCCATATCTGATATTGCTCAAGCTTTTTTTCCATACGTGTATGCTTAATTAGAGAGTGTCTTGAGTGAGTCCTAAATTGTAATCAAATTACTTATGATATAAGAGTAATGATCTTTTCTCTTTGCTTAGAGGGGTGCTTTGGTAGAGTTTCCTAAGTTTGATACTAATTAGAGTTGAATAGTTTTGAGTAATCTTAGCAGAGTTGCCAAGTTGATGTTGTAGTAGAGTGAGAGGGCTGAAATCGAGTATGTAATAAACAGGTCGATTATAGTGGATTTCTTGGGTGCTTGTAAGGGAAAACCATTGTTTTTTCTCCCTTGAGAAGGGGGTTTCCACGCTAAATCTTGTGTGTTGTTGTTTTTCTACACAACCTTTAGTTTTCCTACACTTTATTGTTTGATTACCTGTGATTGAATTTGAGGGACCTGGTTCATCACTGTGTGGTGAAACCCCCAAGGGTTCCAAAAAACACCATATCTCAAGGCACGAAGTCTACGGTCTGCATAGCACTTCTTTCTACTCTGAGTTGCTCAAAGTCTATCCTGAATAATCTAAACCCTATCCAAAGACTCATAAAGCAAGTTCGTACATTGAGGTCTAATCTCAGAAACCTCAAATCAACCAACTGAAGAGCAACAACGCCTACCATACAAAGACTCAAAAGGAACCAAAGCAATACTGGAATGACAGTTGGTATTATAAGAAAACTCTGCCATGGCTAGATGATGCTCCCACTAACCACCAAAGTCCATCACACAAGCGTGGAGCATATCCTCAAAACCTGAATAGTTTTCTCTAACTAACTATCGGTGTTAGGGTGAATTATTATACTAAGATCAACCCGAATACCCAACTCCTCCTAAAAAGTCTTCTAAAACTGAGATGTGAATACTAGACCTCGATCTAAGATGATAGACACTAGCACACATGAACACAAGTAATTTTATGAAGGTAGATAGAGGATATACTCTCAGAACTAAAAGAGACCTAAACCGAAATGAAATGAGCATACTTGGTCAATCGATTTGTAATGAACCAAACACTATCAAAACCATGAGAAGTACAAGGCAACCCAGTTAAGAAGTCCATAGTAATCTATTCCCACTTCCACTCAAGAATGGGTAACCTCTGAAGAAAACCACCCAATCTCATATGCTCGGCTTTCACAAACTAGCAATATAGGCAATGAGCTACAAAATCTGCTATATCCTTCTTCATACCCCCACACCAGTAATATTGTCTTTAGTCACAATACATCTTAATTGTTCCTAGATGAATAGAATACCTTAAATAATGGGCCTCCTCTAAAATAAATCTAATCTAATCACCCACTCTCGCTACATAAATTCAGCCTCCAATCCTTAAGACACCATTTAAATCAAGTAAGGATTCCTTAGCCTCACCACTCAACACCTTATCTTGAATCAATCTTAATCCAATATCATAAAACTAATGAGCCTGAATCTACTCCATCAAATAAGACCTAACATCCATAAATCCCAAAACACGCCCGTGTTGAAATGTCAAGTCTAACCATCTAATTAGATAAAGGTTGAATATCTAAGGCCAAAGGCCTCTCCTGGGTTAAAAGATATGCCAAGTTACCCATGCTAGTCAACTTTCATCTCAAGGCATACGCAACTATATTAGCCTTGCTCGGATGATAGAGGATAGTCAAGTCATAATCCTTAAGAAACTCAATCCAATGGTGCTGCCTCATATTAAGATATCATTAGGTGAAGAAATATTGAAGGTTATGATGATTTGAGAAAATCGCACAATAGACAACATACAAGTAGTGCCTCCATAACTTCAAGACAAAATCAACCACGTATAACTCCAAATTATGGATAGGGTAATTTCTCTCATGGGGCTTCAATTTATGAAAAGCATATGCAATCAGCTTACCCTTCTGCATCAACACCGCACCTAAACTGACACTTGAACAAGTCATTGAGTGATGAATGGTGATTTTACTACTCATTTGCACTTAACATTCATGCATACTACTACGATTTGAAGACATAAATGAGACAACATTATGATTTTAATTCACTAATTTCCATATTTTGTAGGCTTAAAAGTGATGACATAGAAGGATTTAGAATTGAGCTAAAAAGGAACAAAGAGGAGAAGAAAAGTGCACAGATGAAGGGTCATGAATAGAATGGGTGTCAGTTATTATACTCGTAGCCTGAGGGCTATAATCGTGGCCATTCATGAAGGTCAACAATCGTGATCACTTGCATATATATGTGGTAATCCTAGCCGTGATCGTGGTAATGCAGGATTAGGTCTAGGGCCATTTTTGTAATTTTTAGCACCCAACCCCAAATCCCTTAAAATCCTTAAACCCTTTCCAATTTTGGCATTCTAGATTCTTACAAGATTTTGAATTTGACATTGAAACTCTGAATTAGGCAAGAATTGTAATTTGATTTAGAGACTTTGAATGTAGTAATTTTTTGAAGAATGGATGATTTGCACAACCCTTGTGATATGTTTTTATCTCCTTTCTTCATGAGTAGCTAAATTTCATTGACTTGGGATTATGTTGAACTAAGGTGCAATTAGTTATATATCGTGATGTATTTGTGTGTATACTAGTTAGTTAATGATGGGTTCTACCATTGTTTGATTAAATTGGTTGGGATTTATGGGTGAAAGCCCCAAATACTTAAAATGGGTTTCTAGGTGAAAACGCGAAACTCTTGAAAGATCAAACCATCCTTAAAATAGGGCTTTGGCTGAACTTTTAGAACCCACATCATCCTTGAAAGTATGATGTGGGAACCATGGATATAGGTGACAATTAATGGGTTTAGTCTGCTAATTCTCACTATCTTAGACATAAGCGTGTTTATGAAGTTTACTATATCTTGGGTATTTTCCTAGAAATATGGATACCTAATTAGGGTAATACGTGAATATAATTAACATGATTTTTAGGTATCTGAAAGGTTCAATAAGTAAAATTCTTATGGTTTTGTTGACAAGATATCCTCAAGGATCCTAGACCTAGCCTACCATATTGTTAATAACTAGCGTGTATGCAAAATTTTCATATACCCATACCTAATTTACCCTTAGGTTGACATAATCCCAAGATTCACTCTATATCAAGTTAAATTACAATTGTTTTGTAGTTTGTGTAATTGAGTTACTATTGACAAACACTATCCCAAAACTAACCCCCCCCCCCCCCCCCATTTAAATCATGCTTTTTACTTTATTTGCACTTCGGGTGTTTTCTTAGTAAGTCTGAATACTCATAAGATTAGAATTGTAATTTCACTCTTTATGGATTCGACCTTAACAAAAATTGAGATATTGACAATGGCTGCCCTCTACCAAATTGCATGGTATCGGTGATTTTTATCAAAATGGCATCCTTGTCGGGGAGTGAAATTTAGTTTTCACTTGTGTAGTATTTATTCTTAATTAGGTCATACACATTATGGTGTATATTTATTTTGGTTTTTGTTTTTGTTTCCTTCTCGGTGATCTCTGTATCCCTCTTAATGGCAAGGAGAAACTCAATTATGTTGGTCGATCAAGTGTTATCTGTATCCCACCTACTTATGGGAATGATGTCCTTTATTTCATAAGCATCATGTTGCATATGCTATAAATGATGGGACTTTTTGGGGGAAAAGCCTATGAGGACCCCAACTTGAATTTGAAGAACTTCATCAAATTGTGTGCACTCTTTGATATTTTACACATAACCAAAGATTCCATCCGACTTTGTCTCTTCCCATTTTCCCTAATGGAAGAGGTGGTATTATGGTTTTGATCTCTTTCGGCTGGGTCTATCACTTCATGGGATGAACTTACCACAGTCTTCCTTGACTATTATTTCCCAACATAAAAAATTCTCCAATTACATGATGACATTACAAGCTTTAGAAAATTTAATAGAGAACCCTTGTATGATTTATAGGAGAGGATCAACGGAAAACTCATGCAATGTCCTAACCATGAGGTCCCAAAGAAGATGCTTCTCCAAATATTCTACTAGGATCTGGATCAGGTCAATAAAAATATGGTAGATAATACAGTGGGGGGCTCCCTTATGAAGTTAACTTATCATGCGGCTTCAATTAACTTATCATGTGGATTCAAATTTTCTTGAGTCTATTACCAAGAAAAATCAAGGATAGCATATCCGGGATGATAAAGTAACAAAAGGGTCTCCTACTACCTTTGTGGTTTACAAGGAACAAAGAAAGAGGGATGAGAAAAAAGAGGAGAATATTGCAAATATGATGACTCAATTGGACCTTTTGACAAAATATGTGATCGGTGAACCTATGAAGGAGGTTAATTTTGTAGCATCAAAGGCTTATGATGAAGAGGCCAAGACGCTTAATGATGAGATTTGGTATTTGGCAAATTATTCGGGGGGTTCCCGCCTTGCCTATCAAAGCCAGGATGGGAACCAAGGTTGGATGGATCTTGAACATAACAGTGACTGGAGGGATAATGATTGCGATGATGACCGTTATGTGCCTCCTTATGATTGGGAAAAGAACAAAGATGGTAGCACCATTGACCTCAACTAATATAAAACCAAAGATGTCTTAGCAAGGATTTTGATAAAGTGGAATGAATAGACAAACTAGTCCGTGAAATGAAAGGCAATTTTTGGCAACTCCGACAAGTGATGGTGTCCCAATCTGCTTCCATTAAACAATTGGAAATGCAAATCGAGCAAATATCAACTCAACTGAATACTAGACCAAGGGGGGGGGGGGGTTTCCTAATGACACCATTGTGAACCCAAAAAATAAAGCTCAAGTGCTGGCAATAGTAACTAAAATTTGTAAGACTCTACATGATAACTTGAAGGAAGTTGAGGGAGAAACTATGGGTAAAAAAGATCCCGAGGTTGAGTCAAAAAATGTGAAGGCAAAGGTTATGGATGAGTCAAAAGAAATTCCCTCATTATCTCAAAGAGAAGAAGATGAAAATGAATAAGTGGAGATGAATAGAGAGGTGGTCGAGGATAATAAACCCAAATTTGATGTATTGACCACCAAGAAATTTCCCCCTCCATTTCCACAAAGGCTCAAGAAGAAAGAAGCGAATGAAAAGCTCAAGAAATTAATGACTAATCTTAGAAAAATCTCTATTAATATCCCTTTACTTGAAGTAATTCAAGAGATCCCTGGATATGATAAGCTCATGAAGAAGTTGTTGTTAGAAAAGAAGCTCATCGAAGGTGACACGATCAAAGTAACCCATGGTTGTAATGGTAACATGAGTATCAAAATTGCGGAAAAGAAGGAGGACCCCAAAGATTTTCTTTGATGTTTGAGTCAAAGTGGACAAATTTATCCTTCCAGATGGACTTCATGGTTTTAGATTGTGAAATAGACCAAAAGGTTCACATCATTCTTAGTCGACCTTTCTTAGCCATCAGAAGACCTATTGTTGACTTAGAGTTGGGTGAGATAAGGTTTAGAGTTCATGATGAGGTCTCTTTCTGAGTATGCAAAACAAAGAAACAACCTTTGGAGCTTCAAGTGATATCAATGATTAATGTTGCAATCAAAGAAATGAATGGGTGGCCCTTGAACCTAACTTCAGAAAGAAGGAAAACGTCATTCCACGATGTAAACTAAGTGCTATGTGGGAGAAAACCCACAAATGCCACAAAAGTGGCTCATATCCTTAATTTCTAATTTTGCAGTGTAAATTTTAGTTTTGTCAATTGAATAACTCATGTATTAATGGCGCTATAGAGTGTTTTTGATAAACTTGAGAAGGGGAAAGTGTGAAACTTATTCATGATGAACTGAACAGGGGAAAATCTATCCAAATGTGAAACAAGTTGAACAAGGGAAATAAGGGAGCCAAAATGCCACCTGTTACCGTAATCCTGGGACATCGATCATGATAGCAATCACCCAATTGTCCGCGATCACAGATCATTGATCACAATCACGATCATATCAGTCATATAACCATTTGAACCATTATTTCCTCCGACTACTTCCTTCTCAACTTTACAATCTAATTGAAACCAATTTTGGCCAAATTGTGAGCATTCCAATAGTATACTTGCATCCCTCTTGTATCACTTATTTGGTAGGTGCCTCGAATCTATGCCTTAATTGTAGAAAATAGGCCATAGAATGCATGTTATAGAAAAGGCCCAAAATTATGTTTTTCAAGCTTAAATGCTTCATAAATTGTACTTGTGTGGTGTTTGGCTGCTAGAATATGGTGTGCACATGAGTGAGGAAGTTTGGAGTACCCAAATTATGTGTCAAATTGAGAAAAATGAAGATTGCACACCAAGTAATTGATATGTTTCCCGAATGAGTATTCACTAATGGTTTTTGCATTCAAGGGGCATAATTGAGTACCTAGTAGTCTTGTTCAATTGCTTTTAGTGTAAATCCTTGTTATAGTACATGCTTTGAGCTTCAAATTTGAATTTTTGGACATTGAATAATTAGGTTGAAACTAGTTTTAGATACACACTCGCATTCATCAGGACCACGATCATGGAAATATGATCACGACTCTATGGCCTATAATTGCAATAACCGAGGCTAATTTTTTGCCTATGCAAAAAATTCTACACTTCTATTTTTTTGTCGAAACACAACCTAGTAACCATCCAATGAGCTTTAGTGGACAACATAGCATAGTTTGTGTATGAATATCCAAATGATTGATGTTGTTGTGTTATCTGTTGTTTCTCAAGATCATCTCATGGAGAAATACGACCATATCCAATTCATGGCAGTTGAGTTCCACACTCTCTACTATGGAGATCTTTTTAGGACAAAGCTACTCCCAGAGAAAGGAATATGCTTTGAGAATGTTATGAAAAATCTTTTGGAATTTCATGATAGGCTTGTGGCCATAGGGTGGCAATTTTTTACCCCAAATCCTTGCAAGGAAAATGAGTAATGGGTTCGTGAATTCTATGCCAACCTTAGCATATTGTCTTTCTCGGATCCATCCAATATAACAATTAAGATTCGGGGGAAAGAGGTGACTTTGAGGTGAAGAAAATCAATGATATCTATGGGCTCCCAAGTGAAAACATAGGTGAGTTCGAAGGAAAAAGGTGCGATCCAAGAAGTTGGTAGGCAGAAAGACTTTTCCCCAGAAAGAGAGTCTCATGTGCGGCAACTAAGAATAACATCCACATGAATGGATTATCTATAGAGGTTTGAATTTAGTTAAACATCATATGTAGTTGAGTCTCCCCTAGCACTCACAGTACAACAGCCCCAGATCTGTGGGCTCGGATGGTTGCTTTCTTTCTAGATGACATTCCTTTGAGTATTGGTCAGCTCATGGTTTCTAATATGAAATTCTTTAAGAAATAGGGTGGGAAATATCTCTTCTTTCCCTATTTTACTATTGAGATTTTCAGGAGATATGGGGTTGAGGAAAACTCTACAGATACTTGGGTGAGCCCTGGCATTTCTATTTATCCTTTGAAAATATGAGGAGAGGTTGCAACGGGTTAAAGAAAAAAGAGAAAGATCGATTTGTGGAATTGAACATGTGAAAAGCTTGATTATTTTGGGACATCCTCTATTAGGCCTCTTGAGGACATTGGAATTGATGTTTCAATCATCAGGGAGCTCATATTAGGTTTACCCTAGGGGCCTGGAGATCCCTCCACCACCTACCATTTATATGTGTCCTAATCTGATTATGAGGAGTATTGTGAGGACCAAAAGAAGTAGGGATCTACCCTTGCTGGGCTTGAGAGAGCCTACTTATCCATGGTGGATTCATATCATGATCTCTGGGTTGCACATGAGAAGATGGTAAGAAGGGAGAAGAAGAGAGATGAGTTCTTTAGCAAGATGTGGAAGTGGGTAAAGGTCCTATGGAAGGTCATACAACCCCGTGATAGACTCTCTTCCTCTTGAGTGAAGAGTAATAATGAGGCTCCAGCCTAGTGGTCTAGTCCAGAGGATATTTATGATGATGCAGAGTCTAGAGCAGTTCTTGATGCGGTTTCAGGGAGCACCCTTATCCTTTCATATTCTTTATTTTTTATGCAGTGAGGACACTGCTAGCTACTTAGTTGGGGGTGCCTGTCTCTGTATTTATTTTATTTAGGCTTGTATTATTGATATTTTTGGATGATTTTATGTTCTTTTGGGTGATTTTTATTTTTATTTGGGTTGTAATATTTGAGCGCTTTGATGGTTCCCACTTTTGCATAGATTAGTCGTTTTGCTTTGTTGTTAGATTTTTTTTTTTGTGTTATCTTTATTTTATCTGTTATGATATATGATGAGCATTTCCCTATAATAGATTGAGTGATGACATTCTTAAGGAAAAAGCATCATGATTGGGTTTTGAGTCGTGGATGCAGGGGAATTCTGAGTAACCATAGCATCGAGGTTATAAATGCAAGGGAAATTTGAGTACATGTGGAATTTTGAATTTGGGATTGCACTTGTACCTATGGCAAAGTCTGAGTAACCATATGATTTTCCCGTGTAAAATCCAAAATGTGAGATGATGACTTATGTTGGGACCATAATTAGAATTTGTGCGTGGTGCAAATGCAAAGCAAACATCCCCATTCAGTTTTCAAAAATCGAGGGTACGGGCGTGAGCAACCTTTTATCAACACTTTTTCTATTCTTATGACTCAAAATTTTTGGCTTGTAAGAATTGGTAGATAATACATTTTTGTCTCTAGCGGAAGGGGCAATTGAGCCTCCTTGGCGAATTTGCATGCCATGTGTGGTGAGCTTATTTGTCCAAATCTCATGTATACTTGTACCATATAGACCTTTCCCTATTAGTCTCTTAAGGACAATTTTGATTATACTTGGTTGGGGAAATAATTTTACACCATCTTTTTGACAAGGGATGTCCATTTTATCTTTTTGACAAGGGATGTCAGTTTTATCTTAAAAGCCTACCCTTGTATAGTTGTTATCCGTAGTAACCGACTCTGAGCCTTTCGACTTTTCTTTCAAAAAGACATTGCAAGTCGTGAGCCTTTCAATTTTTATCCCTCTTTTAAACCCTATCCTCCTTGAACTTAAAATTGCAACTTTAGGCTAAAAGCCTAAGCTGGGGGTGGTGAAGATTGGAAGAGGTAACTTTGGGCCACAAAGTTGTAAGTGAATGCCTATGGGCTTAAGCATTAAAAACAAATGATGGATAAAAAGAAAGGATCCAACAAAAGAAAGAGGTGCATAAAGTGTTCAAGTAAAAGAAATAAAAAGAAAATGGGTGAACCAAGGAAATAAAAGTAGGCACAAGTGTAAAAAAAGTAATAACAAAGAGAAGTGGCCCATGATCAAAAGTTGGATAGAATAGAGCGATGTATATGTTCAAGTAGGGTATAGCCTTGTTGTTTACAAATCATAGCCTACCCAATCCTGAACCTACGTTATAAGCTCTAAAATCCCTTTGACATCACCAACTAAGTATTTTCATTGTAGTGGCAATGAAAATAGGAGCAAGCCTATGACATGATACTTGTTAGCATCGAGATTTCTTGAGAGAGAGAGAGTATTTCGCACTTAAATTTCTTGTTGCATATTTGATAGCTTGGTGTGTGGAATTTTCTTTCTTGTGAGAAGGCGTATGAACAAGTTGAGGTGGTGATTATATCATCTCCCAAAAAGTGAAGCAAAAGATGTATAATGTAGTTGAGTTCAAAGGGGAGTCATTTCTAGAGTATTAGTGAATGTTGCATGGTTGCTCTTTAAAGTCTTTTGCATCATTGAAAACCGCATTTTATGTTGGGGTTGTCGTGAAAATAGTTTTGCACATGTTTGAAGACATAAATTATGGTAATAACTAAGCTTGAAGTCTCCATGATCATTGGGTCATTTAATTTAGGCATAAATGTGCATAGTCTCATGGTATGAAGTAGTGTATCTTTAGGAAAAACAAATCTTTAAGTTGGGAGTGTTGATGAGTGTTAAATTTACCGCTCATTTGCACTTAATATTCATCCACACTACTATGATTTGAAGACATAATTGAGACAATATTGTGATTAAATGCACTAATTTTCACAGTTTACAGGCATATAGGTAATGAGATAAAAGGATGTGAAAATAGATGAAAAGGAACAAAGAGGAGCAGAAAAGTGCACAACTGAAGGACCATGTACAGAACAAGGCTCAGTTACCGTGATTGCAGTCTGAGGGCCACAATCACTGATAATTAAGATGGTCAGCAACCATGATTGTGTAGATCTACTCACGATCGTAGTAGTCACGATAGCCGCGATCGCAACAATACAGGATTAGGCCCAAGGGCAGTTTTGTAATTTCTAAAACCCGACCCCAAATCCCTTAAAAGCTTAAAACTCTTTCCCATTTTGGGAATTCTAGATTCTTACAACATTTTGAATTTGAAATTGAAACCCTAAAGTGGGCAAGAATTGTAATCTAAATTACAGACTTTGCATTTAGTAATTTTTTTAAGAATGGATGCTATGCACAACCCTTATGGTATATTTTCACTCCTTTCTTCATGAGTAGCTAAGTTTCAGTGTCTTGGGACTATGTTGAACAAAGAAGCAATTAGTTATGGGTTATGATGTATTTGTGTATATGCTAGTTAGTTGATGATTGGTTCTACTATTGTTTGATTAAATTGGTTGGGATTTGTAAGTGAAAGACACAAATACTCAAAATGGGTTTGTAGATGAAAACCCCATACTCTTGAAAGCTCAAACCATCCTTGAAAGAGGAGTTTGAGTGAACTTTTGGAACCCACGTCATCATTTAAAGAGGGGTGTGGGAAACAAGGCAATAGTATACAATTAATGGGTTTAGTTTTCTAATTCTCACTATCTTAGACATAAGAGTGATTATGAAGTTGACTATATCTTGGATATTTTCCTAGAAATAGGGATACCAAATTGAGATAATAGGTGAATATAATTAACACACTTGTTTGGTATCATAAAGGTTCAATAAGTGAAATTCTTGAGGTTTTGTTGACAAGCTAGACTCAAGGATCCGAAACCTAGCCTACCATATTGTTAACAACTAGCATGTACACCAAATTTTCAAATACCCATACCTAATTTTCCCTTAGTTGGACATAATCCCAAGATTCTCTCAATATCGAAGTTATATTACAATTGTTGTGTAGTTTGTGGAATTGAGTTACCATTGATAAACACTCTCCCAAAACGAAAACCCACTATTTGAAATCATGTTTTTACTTTATTTGCACTTCGGGTGTTTTCTTAGTAAGTGTTAAGGCCCATAAGACTAGAATTCTAATTTCACTCCTTGTGGATTCTACCTCAACAAAAGTTGAGATATTTACAACAACCATCCTCTACCAAATTGCATGGTATTAGTTAGCATTATCATTGATCTTTTAGAAGCTCACCTCATAAGCATTCCACCATTGAAAAGAAACCTTTTTCAGAGTAAACTTGGTCATTAGAGTTGTGATTAATAAGAAACCCTTAACAAAACGCCGATAGTAACCTGCCAAACAAACAAAACTTCAAATCTCTTTAGAAGAAATTGGCTAGCCCAATCACGAACCGCTGCAACCTAGGATGGGTTAACCACAATACCCTTCTTTGTCACTACATGACCTAGTAAAGAGACAGATTCCAACAAAAATTCACTCTTGTAGAACTTAGCATACAACTTCTAATCCTACAACCTTTGAAGCACAATCCGCAGATGCTCCTCTTGATTAGTCTTGCTATCAAAATAAACCAAGATATAATTTATAAATACAATAACAAAGGAATCAAGATATGGTTGAAATACCTGGTTCATCAACTCCATGAATGCAGCTGGGGTGTTGGTCAACCCAAAAGACATGACCAAGAGCTCATAATGAATTTACCAAGTCCGAAAAGTTTTCTTCAAAATATCTGAAGGTCTAATCCTAAAATAATAATACCCAGATCTCAAATCAATCTTCAAAAACATCAGAGTATCCTAAAGCTGGCCAAACAAATCATCAATACGAGGAAGAGGAAACTTATTCTTAACTGCTACCTTGTTCAATTGATGATAATCAATACACTTCCGCATAGACCCATCCTTCCTCTACATAAACAAGATAGGTGCACCCTAATTTGATACACCAGGTTAGATAAATCCCTTATCCAACAACTCTGATATCCTTTAACTTATTCAACTCGGTTGGGACCATCCTATAAGGAGGAATAGAAATGGGCTTGGTGCCCGACTCAACATCAATAGCAAAATCAATATCTCGATCTGGAGGCATACCATACAAATTCCTATGGAACATATCATAAACTCACGGAAAACACGAATTAGATCCAAAGAAGGAGATGAAGAAACACTAGTATCATAAATATGAGCAAAATAATAAAAACATCCCCTCTAAACTAAGTGACGAGCTTGAACATAAAATATAACCCTCTTTAGAACTGAATGAAGTATAACCTTCCAATCTATCCTTGGCACACCCAATGAAGCTAAAGTCATGGTCTAAGAATAACAATCTAGGATAGCATGGTAAGGAGCTAACCAATGCATACCCAAGATGATATCAAGATCATCCATATCTAAGAAAAGCAAATCAAAGTCACATGCCTGGAAAAAGTCGCAACAACGGATTTGTACACTCGATCCACTACTAAAGAATCTCCAATAGGGGTTGTTACACAAATAGGCATGGAAAAAGGCTCACTAACAAAATCAAAGCCCAAAGCAAAATATGAAGACATATAGGAGAAAGTTGATTTCGGATCAAATAACACAAATGCAGATGTGAAATAAATAGGGATGATTCTTGTGATAACTTCATCAAAAGCCTTTACCTTTGGTCTACAGGGTATAGCATTGCACTATCAACAACCACCAACTGCTTAAGTAGCCCTACGACCAGCACTGTGGGCACCACTACTTCTACATCACACACCTCTACTATACTCTGAAAAGGTGCTCCAAATACAACTATCTGAGATGTAGCTAACTTAAGAGAGGCATCCAACCCCTTTATGAACTTTCGAATATTCTTCTACTCAATGGAAATGTTGGCATAGAAACATCTAGACAAGGCTTCAAAGAATGCCTTATACTCAACAACAGTCATGGAGCCCTACTCTGGGTGATCAAACTCATCTCTTATTCGATCTCTCAAGTGGTAAGGAATGAATCTCTCCAAAAGGCCTTAGCAAACTAATCCCAAGTCATCTCAGGAGAATTAAGAAGTCTACAACTAATAACCGACCTCCATAAATCTCTAGCAATCTCTTAATTAACAAGCAATATATTTAAAACCATATGACTCGAGTGAACCCAAATTATGCAACTTTTCACCACAGTCAATCAAAAACTCATACGTATCCTCGCCCACTGTAACATTAAACATAGGGGCACCCAAATAAATAAATCTCTCAAACCACTTCTAATTATCAGAAGAAATGACTATACTTTCAACAAGAAAAGACATGGTTAATCTGGCAGGTTGAGATCCTACCTAAGGGGGAACATAGATAAAGGTTTAAATCCTGAACTCGTAATACCATACTAGATACAGGCACTAGAGAAGTAGTAACACTTGGAGTCTTTGGAGTATCAAAAGAAAAAGTAGGTGCAACTAGAGGATCCATACTAAAAGTTATAGGAACACTGGCAATAGACTCTGGCACTGACAGGGTATAATACTCAGAGCTTGGGAACACCAGGCATACTCAAAGTAGCACCCTTCAAATGGGTCAACAAGAAAATCAAAAATCCCTTAAGATTGGGGTAGAAGAACTTAGTAGAACAAAAGTAGAACCCATACCTCCAACATGCTCAACAAGAGGCTCGGGAGAGAGTTTACTAGCACTACTCCTAGAAAAGAAAGATCCATGTGCCCATCCACTACCTTGAGTCCATCTGCGACTCACAACTGTCCTTCTAGATAGGGCTATTTTCTCAGATGAAAGATCTACATCTGTGACTTCACGAGATCTAGTCAACACTGTATGTGTAGAAAACCATAAAACATGACTTAGAATATAAGGTATGAAAGAAATCTGCGTGATAAGGAACCAAATAAAGGAAATTTCCTAGAGACATCCTATAGCCTCTCATAGATAGATACAAATATTTATGTACCGATCTAATACCATTGAGACCAATGAACCTGGTTGCTCTAATACCAATTAGTTATAACCCCAAAATCTAAGGGACATATGGCACTTGTCGTGGAAAACCTTGACAAGTAAGCCTAATACCCAAATATATATGAAAAGGAAAATAACACCAATAACCAAGGTAGGGATCCTCAAACAAAGCCAAACCATAATAACATAATATAAGTAGAAGACATAAAATCAAAGATATCATGCCAAACTCCTAAAACTAGGCGTTGTATGTTTGAACATAACTAGTACCACTTGAATCAACTGAATACTATTAAAGATAGTATAATAAGAAGAGATAGTAGTAGACTCCAGGTGCATGAAATCAACCACTACTATGTAAAGAACCAAATAATGCTTGAATCAACTAATGTGGGGCACACCTAACCAAGAATCTACACAAGAATAGTACAGTAGGGTGAGTACGATCCACTTGTACTTAGTATGTATCATAGGCCGACTGAGCAAAGTAGATAATAAAATATAAAAAATACACACTATGGGAATGTCACCTATAATCTAAAAATTCCCACAAAGGTAGCCTGCAATATTTACACTAATATTTCTATGATACTCTTATATATTACCGCAAAATACTTGAATGAAATATAAGTATACATTTATATCTTACCCAATTAGAGAAAAAAGAGAAAATATATACATAAAAATCAAGTACAAGTAGAGGAAGATAGAAAAAATAGATAGATAACAAGTCAAAGATAGATATATATTCACAACATAGGCCCAATAAGGTAGGTGCTATGAAAATGAAGATGATGATGATGATGTAATGCACAAGGTTATCGTGCAACATCCATATACACCTACTAAGCTAAAGCTTCCTAACAGAGGACCCATAGGGGTTTTGTTAACCCATGTTGAATCCATATCCATATATTCTACCCCTTACATCCCTTAGGGAGGGTTTTTTTAAGATGTCACATTATTTTGTCAGGAAAAGCTAATGTTTCATGTATTTTAGTAGTGGTACCAATGTTTCATCAATGATCATGATATGAGGATGAAATTCTCACAACTAACCAACATAAGCATTTATATATTCAACTAATATAATAACCAAGTAAGCCAAATATCCACTTAATTTTCCAACCATCCATGAAATTCAACAAGATTCATATGCGAACAGGGTATGAATACATCACAACATATAATTGATACCACTTTAGGCTTACTCATTAGAAACATATAAACAATTTCATATTTAAAAGGCCAACAATATCATATAAGACCCCACACGATCACACTTAGCCAATAATGTTCCAAAACCATCTAATACATCAACATATAGTCCCCTACACGGGCACAACACAATAAACTTAGCCATTTTAATGACTAGTTCCCACACCCTTAACATGATTTTATGTCAACATTAACTATCCCACCCAGTCTGAAAGAAGTTAAGCCATAACCTAACTCGAATGCTAAAAACTAATTCGTAAGCCTTCAATTCAATCCTTCACTCCCCTGTAATAGACCCAGAATCAACTAAAACATGAAAATATAAAATCTATGCAGCTAAACAAAGCCAACAACACCTATATAGCATATTTTTAAGTCATGGTCAAAATGAACCTCTGAAATGAATTTTTGAAAAAGAACGAAAAAATTATAATTTTATTTCAAAAAAATATTCCCCATATTTTTAGGAGTATACAGCTACAACCCAAGAAAAGATGAGTTAAAAATAAAGTCTGAATTAAAGAAAAATCAATTCCAAGCTTTATAGGGTAAAATCCCTGAATTCTATTTTAAAAATCAAGAATTGAAGTTGTTTTGCAGATGAAATTTATATAAAAGTAATAATAATAAGATTAGAAACTTACCTAATTAAAAATGGGTTAAAATTGGGATTTAAATAAAAGAAATACAATTTTGGGCCTTCTAGGACAAAATTCCCAATTTTCATTTTAATCCATCTTAAAAAAAGAAATAGATGATAAAATTAGAGTAAAGTAGTTAAAATAGGTGTTTAAAAGCTTACCCAAGCATAGAAATGGAATAAATTTCTCAAAAGTATGAAACTTTAATCTCTAAGTCTAAAAGGAAAGGGGAAATGGCACAACATGGGTATATATAGACTTCAAGTCACCGCAGATCCCTCGAGATTTATCCAAAATAATGTGAACATAAATGACATATTATACCATATCAAATTCGATGCTTCAAACTCAATGGTGATACCATATTTTCAAAAAATATCATTTTCACAATGTTGACCCTGAAACCCAAAATCACGATTTTCTAAATTGAGGATCAAACTGAGATTTAAAATCCATAAAATCACACCAATCACATTACTACCCTAAAATCAATGTTCTGAATGTACTGGCATATTCTATTTTTTCATCTACCAAATAGATCAAAAGATGTTAGCTGAAGTCAACTATAAAGCTTCTCAAGCTATCAAAAATACAATATGACATAAATCACTCCAAAATGTATTGAGAACTATGCCAATCATATACACACCCCAAAAGTACCATACTGCAACCACGAAGAGGGGTAAAATAGTCTATTCATATAAAAATACATATTTCACATAATCCATCAAAAATTCAAGTCATTATAGCCATATTATGGATAGAATATTCACTTATTCAGTTAGAGGCTTCATAGACTAAGTTTGTTAAATACTTTATTTCATATTTCATAAGTTGGGTTTTGAATTATTTCTATTATGGAAATTTATATTCTTTGGGAAAAAATACTTCTGATGTAATGCTAAGGGGTTATCTCAAGCCTTCATTGGTTTGGGATGCCCGTCACTGTCAGGGCATTAGCATAGTTCATAAAAAATTTGGTTGAAGATTTGTGTTGTGTAGAGTTATTTTTATGGGTCTATGGAGAAACTTATGAATAGGAGGCTATAAGACATTTAGGAATATTTCCCTTTGTTCATGATCTAGTTTGTGCTAGAGAGTCTAGTTCCATATGTATTATTAAGCCCCTGATCTTTCTCACATTTCAAACCATGCCTCCAAGAAAAAGTAACGGCCAAGGGGATTGTTTTGGAACCTTTTCTCACACTAGGGAAAATTCTAAAGAGGTTCATCCTACTCATGGGATGCAAACTATCAATGAAATCGTACTTCAGATTCCACTCCTCCTACTAGAGTTCCACCAACCAAGAAGAGCCCTCCTTAAACTCTTATGACTGGCATCATGCAGTCTCAGCTCCTACTGGCCGACGTTTCTAATTCTAAATTAAGGAAGACTACCCATATGTTTTCTTTAATTATTTTATCTCATCCTATAGTTTAGGTAGTACTGGTTCTGTTGTTCATTCTTTAGATACTACTCAGGTTAGACAAAATATGTACCTAAACCTACCAACCTTCGTGGGGACTAAAGTTGAGGAAGATCCTCAAGAGTTTGTGGATTAAATGGAAAATTTTTTTAGGGTGATGCATGTAGTGATACTAAAAGGGTGGAGTTTTCCTCCTATAAACTGAAAGAGGTTGCCTATTAGTGGTATGATGAGTAGGAGGAGTATAAGGGTGAAGAAGTTGAACCTGCTATTTAGAAAGATATTTCCAGTGCCTTTCTTTATTACTTATTTCCTTAGGAATTGAGGAAAGCTAAGATTGAGAAGTTAGTGAACTTGAAATAGGGAAAGATAAGTTTTAAAAAGTATGCCCTGAAGCTTACTCAACCGTCTCATTATGCTTCAGAGTTGGTGTCTAACATCAGGTCTCAGATGAAAAGGTTTTCTTCTGGTCTCTTTGATTAATTTGTGCTAGAGTATAAGGGGTCTATGCTGAACAATGACATGGGTATATCAAAGTTGGTAATGTACATACAATAGGTAGAGGGTGAAAAAAGAAATAGACAGAGGAAGATAAGAGACAGGGTAAAAAGTCCAAACATATGTAATACTCTAGGTTTTGGACCCTAAATTTTTCAACACTTTTATGACTATGACTCATGTGATGAGTCGTTATCACTAGTCATGAGTCATACGGTGGGACTATTATCTAAACATGAGGTTACCCTGGTTTTTGCCTTGTTCATGACTCCACATCACGATTTGTTAGGTAAGGTCACAAGTTGAAGAGACTAACTCGTAACCATAATAGTGTGGGATCAAACATTTGATCCCCGAGAAATGAGTCTAAGCAATGACTCATGGTCAGACCTCATGAGTCATTACCTGAGTCATGATGACTGGGCCTAATTTTCCTGCATATTTTCATTAAGGGATTTTTGGTCTTTTACTTTTATTTACACATTCTCCCATAATGTAAAATACTCAAATACACTCTTTACCTTCTTTTAATCAAACCAACTTACTCTCTTCATCCTAAACTCCCAAACCAAGATAAAACTAGGGTTCATAAGAAATTTATTCCTCAGTCTCCCAACTTTGGAATTTTTTTCAATTTCATGAAATCTCATGCATGTTTATCATCCCTAACTTGTACTTTATATTGTGTCATATGTTTAATCATTGTTCATGTGGTTTTAATGGTTAGGTTTAAATTTGGGTTGAGGGATTTTTATGATTATTACTTGAATTAAATTTTAATAGCTTAAATGCATTATTTATGCCATGAATTAATGATTTTTGGGACTAAATGGGTACATTGGTGTGGTAATTAGAATGGGGGAGATGGGTTTTCGAAAATCGTAGATTTGGGACATAGAGTTGGCATTAACCTTAACTCACTTGTAAATTTGGCTTTTGAACATGGATTTTTATATAATGTAACTTGTCTTTTGAAATAAAATTGGATTTGAAAGTCCTTGGTGGCCATGGTTTTTTATTTTAAAGGAAACTTAGGAGTCAATTGGTTAATTGGATTGGACTGGCATAATTATATAAGCTTGTAAGCATAATTGGTATGACGATACCATATGGTAAATGCCTTAGTAAGGACTCCTTAGTTTAATGTATGGAATTATGTGATAATTATTTTAATTTGGACTTAATGGGAATTGTTTAGCTTACCGTGAAGGTGTAATCTCGAGAGAGCCTATAACTAGAAACCATGTTTGTTGACATGAGGGTCTTTATGACCGTGTTCTTGATGCACACAACACATAAATTTTGGAATGGTTATAGCCTTAGAGTAGGTAGCCGTTCCTTGGATTTCCACAATTAGTGCGGCTAACATGCACTGGGGCCTTTTCGGTAGGGAAAGCTAAGCCTATAATCCCATGGGTGTTGTTAGGAAAGAGTGAGCTACTCAGTTCAGGTTAATACTCTTAAACATATATGTTAATGGATAGTCTTACATCTCTTATCATTCTATATATGTATATAAATGTTCTACATATGATTTTGGATTGGTTTTGGCATTGGTGTTATTTTACCCTATTCCCTTGAGTTATATATATGTGCGTATCGAACCGACCATCCTAGGATGCTACATCATTTCATGATGTAGGTTCTAAAGATTTTTCTGTTATCCATGTGCAGTGTTAGGTGGTGTGATTATCCATTGAGTTTCTATGAAGTGGTGAGCCTCTATCTTTGGAAAAGTTTTTCTATTTTCTTAGGTTCTATTCATATTTAAGGAATTAAGGAGTTCCATTTTCATGGTTAGGTGCATGTCTCAGCCTTATTTGGTATTCTAGTTTTAGAGGCTTTGTGGATAAGTCTGGGTTATTTAGTCATTGTGTTTGACTCATACTCTCTCTGTTGGTTTTATATACATATCTTTCATCAAGTTTTGTTTTCTTCTACTTTATTCATTTATTGTGTTATGGATGTTAGGCTAAGAGGGTTTTCTCGGGCCTACAGTGGGATTGAGATACCCATTATGGCTAACCCTAGGTCGGGTCGTGACAAGCTTTATATCAAAGCACAGATCAAGATCGTTAGGTTTCCACAAAGCCATGTTAAGTAAAGTCCCTTTTATGGGTGTGTAGCATGCCATACTTATAAGGGGAAGGAGATAACTCATTTAGGACTATTTCCCTATTTGTGTTCAATTTTTGAGATATAGAGTCTAGTTCTATGAAACTTCTCTAAATCCTGCCTTCCTCACATTTTAGATTGTGCATCCCTGAAAGTCTAATGATCATAGAAACTCTGCTGGAGACTCTTTCCTACCTGAGGCAAATGTGCAAGGAATTTGCCCTATTTATATAGTGCAGACCCGATCTATGATCCCTGCTTTTGATTATACCACCTCATATGGAGTTCAACCTATCCCTACTCTTCCTTCTCGGGCTACTCAAGATAGTGATACTTATGATTAGCCACATCAAAGAGACATCTCTAATGTGGAGTTCTATAAGTCTCTTCATATACTTACTCAGTTGGTGGTATCCTAGTCTCGTCTGTCTGATCGTGCTGGTCCTGCTGCTAGTTTATTTTAGGTTAATCGGGTTGGACAGTTCATAAGGTTAAATCCCCCAACCTTTATAGGATCCAATGTTAAGGAGGATCCTTAGGGGATTTATTGATGAAATAGACAAAAAATTTAGGGTAATTCATGCTACTGATGTAGAGGGTATAAAATTTGTTGCTTATCAATTGAAAAAGATAGCATACCAATAGTATGAAGAGTGGGAATAGTTGAGATGAAATGATGTTGAGCCATCGGTATTGGATGAGTTCTTGGATACTTTTCTTGATCACTTCATCACTTAAGAGTTGAGAGAAGCTAAGGCTGAAAAGTTTGTGAATTTAAAGAAGGGTAAGATGAGTGTGAAGGAGTACGCACAAAAATTTCAGCAGTTTTCTCGTTATTATCTAGAGTTGGTGTCTAGCATGAGATCCAAGATGAGGAAGTTTGCTTTTGGATTGTCCCGTGACTTGGTATTAGAGTGTAAGGTTGCAATGTTGGTTAATGATATGGATATCTCTAGGCTAGTGGCTTATATACAGCAGGTGGAGGATGAAAAGAAGAAGCATGTGGAGATTGGAGAGAAAGACAAAACAAGAAGTTCAACTATTCAAAGTTAGGCGTAAATCAATAGAATAGTGGAAGTGATAGTAGACAGTGGACCAAGAAGAAGAATTGGAGAGTTTTAATTCAGATTTAACAAATAGTGTTCCATATCCTAAGTCATTTAGTGGTCATCATTTTTAGGCTAACAGTGGTCCTAGGCCACAGGGTTCCCAGTCTTAGGCTAGTGGAGCTTAGTTAGCCCTGCCTTATCTTTCTTGTAGATTTTACGGATAGCTTCACCATTGTTATTATGAGAAGGGAAGGAACTTGTGTTTCAATTGGTCAGCCTAAACATATGAAAAGTAATTGTTCAATGGCTAAGGTGGCTACTAGGGATAATGTAACACCCCAATTTTCTGAACTAGAATGCTACACGATGATTATCACCCCGAAGGACCACAATCTAACCCATGACTAATATCTGTACCTGTACACTGCATATTATACATGTAAAATGTGAAAAATATAAGCAATAGGACATAAGGTTCAACTGAATAAAGTGTCTGACAAAACATAACATCCATATGGGTGACAAATCCTCTAAACAACTAAAGCCTGAATCAAATCTGAACTATATCTAAAAGCCTCTAACTACTGTCTAAAATAAGGATTTGAAGGAACATGTCTCCAACTAACTCCGTCTAACAAAAGTAAACTAAAATAATGAATGAAATAAAATAATATCATCCTCGGATGGATGAGGACTCACTGCCACTCTGCGTAATAGAATGCTACTGCTACTGCTGATCTGGAACTCGTGACTCTGAGCCTATGGTGTAACATATAAGAAAGCACCATAGCGTAAATGCGTCACTACAATAGAAAGTAATAGTATATGAGTGAGGTAGGATAAATGCAAAAGGTTTTATATGCATGAGCAATGCTAATTGACTGACTAATATGAGCGTGAGAGTGCAAGCATGCATACATAGTAACTGAGATCATGAATACATGATATCTAGATCTGTATGCTAATACATGGTTTACTATTATCTAACATTACTAATACTATAATTATGATAACATGGATGACTGTGTGTGACAGTCTTGAATCTGATGGAACTACCTGAGTTCCGTACTGTAACTGGATTGACTGTAACTGACAGTCTTGGTATACTGAAATCTGAAGAACTATCTGAGTTCTTTTACTTAGACTAGGACTGAAACTGTCGGAGGTAGTTGTTTAACCGATATGCCCCAATAACGCATATAGCTAAGTTGGGGTCCAATCTCTAACCTAACTAGAAGGGTGTCAATACCGCACCATTGGTAAGGACAGCTGTGAGTGACCCTTAGCTGGAAAGTACTCAAATGAGAATGGTGGGAACCCTAAACTGAAAGGTTAATCCACCTCATCAACCCTAATCTGGCAGGTTAAGATGTCTCAACCTACGTTCGCTACGTAGTTTTGGAACACAGGGATGACTACTAAGAATCACACCCTAAACTGACAGTTGAGTTCCCATCCTTGGGTTCACTCGGTAATAACTTCTACTTCCATCTGAAGAGATTGAACATGATTTAACTGGCTGTACATGGACTGAGTAACTGACTTCTGTTGATTGATGGAATAGTACTACTATATATGAATTTATTGAGATTATAAAGTTTCTGAGATTTCCTGAGTCACATGACTGACTGAGTTCTATAGATCATGGCTTGACTGAGATTATCGTGATAACATGACATAGCTCTAGGCACATAGATATATTTTTTTGGTATAAGTACCCCCATGACTCGATGGAAGGAAATTGACACACATAACTGACTTGATCATAAAAATGGAGTCCACAATTCACCATATCATAAGTAGGGGATTTCACACTAAGCATAGTTATAACATCTTATGTATGGAAGGGAAATTCATACAACATGTGTACACTTGTATAGATTAAATATCATGCTCAATCCATATCACAACAACGACGCATATCAATCACGTGGAATTCATGTGAAATCATAAAGCATAGAGCATGGACTTGTCATTTAAGCACTATTAAATCATGGGACTCAAATCTTATCACCTTAAGCATTTTATCAAACACTTTGCATGCATTCTTTTATCTTAGGTGTGTTTTCATGAATTTCTCCATTTTAAACCACATAAAGTTCATGGATTTCAACTAACAAACACATATACTTCATGAAATCACCTTTAGATATTATCTTAAAACTTAAACAACAATCATCAACATTTAAATGGTCATATCACAATAAGAAAATCAAAAAATAATATTTAAAACATGGTTCTTGAGCTCTATGAATGAAATGGATCCATAGATGAACACTTCGCATACCTTAGATGGAAGATCCGTGTAAATTAATGGTGAAATCCTTTGAATCTTGAAGCTCCTATTAAAACCCTATAGGTTCTTGAGAGAATTTAGAGAAATGAGAGTATAATGTGATTGTAGTGGGGCACTACTCCGTGTTTATAGAATATATAGGGGTGGAAAGATGACCCAAATACCCCTCTAGATGTGTCATTTAATTTCTGTAAAATTACCCGATTTGGGGCTCCAGCACGATGTGGAGATATCATGTTACCACCTTTTTATGACCTGGAAACTCACCATGATGCGGTGGAATCATGGAGAGACACTATAAATTGACAAACGTCATTTTGGATTACGGCGCAATGCGCCACTGACTGAAATGACGCTGCTGAAACTTTAAATTGCCATAACTTCTTCACCGGGTGTCCGTTTTAGGCGAATTTGGTATCGAAGGAAAGCATATTAAATTATGTACAATTTGGATGGTATAAATCTGCCAAAATAACACCTATAAACTAAGTTATTCTCGTTCAAAGATGACCTATATGTAATAACACACAAAAACTTGGTAGATTCAAAAGTTCTTAGCTTGGCTTATTCTAAGTGACTCTTATGAACATGATTAACACATCAAAAGCTCTATTATCACTGGAATACTAATCCTAATTCATGTACTCGAATATGAATCACAGGATAGGAGGTTTCATGTATAGGAACAATGGTTCATTTTCTAACATAGAAATATACGGGGTATTACAGATAACAAATTCTTGATCACTACTTTTTTGGATCCTGCACCTAAGGGCGCTACCTTAGGTACTAACACTAGCTAAAATTATCTCTATACACTTATTACTCATCAGAAAGTTAAGGGATCCCGTGATGTTGTTACTGGTATGTTTTACCTTTTCTGCCATGATGTTTATTGTTTGCTTGATCCAAGTTCTAACCTATCTTATGTGACACTTTATGTGGCTATGCATTTTGGTTTTGTTCCTAAAATTACTTTCGACCCCTTTTCTGTGTCTATTTTGGTGGGTGATTCCATTATTGGTAAAAAATCTATAGGGTTTGTGTGGTGTCTATCTTTTATAGAAGACATTGATGGATTTGACAAAATTGGACATAGTGAATTTTGATGTTATCTTGGGGGTGTATTGGCTTCATTTGTGCTATGCTTCTCTGGATTTTAGGACTCAAAATGCTAGTTTTCTATTTCCAAATTAACCGGTATTGGAATAGAAGGGGAGTTCCTTACTACCCAAATAGAGGTTTATCTCATATCTTAGAGCTCATAAATTGATTTCTACATGGTGTCTGTATCATATTGTTTGGTTTAAAGATTCTAATTTTAATGGTCCTTCCTTGCAATTTGTTCCTTTGATTAATAAATTTCTTGAAGTTTTTGCCAATGATCTTCCTGGAAATCCTCGCAATAGGGAAATAGAATTTGGGGTTGATCTTCTACCTGATATCCATCCTATTTTCATCCCTCCTTAAAGGATAGATTCATCTAAATTGAAGGAGCTCAATGAGCAGTTAAAGGATCTTCTCGATATGGGATTTATTCATTATAGTGTTTCTCCATAGGGTGCTCCTATAGTTTTTGTGTAGAACAAATATGGGCATCTTTGAATGTGTATAGATTACCATCAATTGAATAAGGTTATTATGAAGAATAAATATCCTTTTCCTAGGATTGATGTCCTCTTTGATATGCTCCAGGGTGCTAGGTTTTTCTTTAAGATTGATCTTTGTTTGGGCTATCACTAGTTGAAAATTTAGGAGGTTAATATTCCAAAGACTTCTTTCTGAACCTGGTATGGCCATTATGAGTTTTGGCTTATGTCATTTAGATTGACTAATGCTCCGACAACATTCATGGATCTTATGAATTGGGTTTTTAGTTAGTTTTTGTATTTGGTTGTTACAGTCTTCATTTATGAATAAGGAGGATCATGAAAATCACATCTGAATTGTGCTACAAACTCTTTAGGACTAGAAATTGTATGTGAAGTTTTCTAAGTGCAAATTTTGGCTAAGTTTTGTGACCTTTCTATGGCATGTTGGTTCTTGTGAAGGGATCAAGGTGGATCAACAGAAAGTTGAGTCAGTTAAAAAGTGGCCTAGACCCTCTACTTCAACCGACATTAGTAGTTTCTTAGGCTTGGATGGGTATTATAGGATGTTTGTAGAGAGTTTCTCGTATATTGTTGCTCCACTAATGAAGTTGACTCGGAAAAAGGTTAAGTTCTTGTAGTCCGCTTCTTGTAAAGGTAGTTTTGAGAAGTTGAAGGATAGGTTGACTTCTGCGCTAGTTTTGACCCTACACAAGGGTACTGATAATTTTTTTGGGTATTATGATATGTCCTATGTGGGATTGGTTGTGTTTTGATGCAGCATAGTAAGGTTATGGACTAAACTTCTAGGTAGCTTAAGGTTCATAAGAGGAATTACCCAACCCACGATACAGAGTTTGTGGTTGTGGGTTTTGCTTTGTAGATTTTGGCTCCATTTTTTATATGGGGTGCATGTGGGCATTTATTCAGATCAGAAGATCTTGCAGTATGTCTTTATGAAGAAGGAATTAAGTATTAGGTAAAGGCGGTGGCTTGATCTACTAGAGGATTTTGACATGAGTTTTTACTACGAACTATATAAATCTAATATGGTTGTTGATTCTCTTAGCAAGTTATCTATGGGGAGCTTATCTCATTTGGACACAGAGAAAAGAGAATTGGTGAAGGACATTCACAGATTAGCTAACTTGGGAGTTCATCTCTTGGATTATGAGAATTGGGGAGTTATTTATCATGAAGTTGAGAAATTATCTCTTGGTATTGATCTAAAGGAGAAGCAGGCTTTGGATCCCATACTTATGTAGATCAACGATAATATGGGTTAGTAAAAGGTTATGGCACTCGAGATTGGGGCAGATGGCATATTGAGGTATCAAAGAAGGTTATGTGTCCCTAATTTTGATGGGCTATGGGAAAGGATTTTGACTAAGGGTCATGAGTCTAGATATATAGTTCATCTGAGTTTGACTAAGATGTACCATTACTTAAAGAAAAAATAGTAGGGGAACAATATTAAAAGAGATGTAGTGAACTTTATGGCTAAATGTATGATTTGTTAGCAAGTTAAGCTTGAACATTTAAGGCCCGGTGGCATGTCTCAAGAGATAGAGTTGCCTATATAGAAGTAGGAGATAATCAATATGTACTTCCTTGCTCATCTTCTGCAATCTCAAAATCAGCATGATTCTATTTAGGTCATCTGGATAGGATGACTAACTCAGCTCACTTTTAGCCCTTGAGAACTAACTAGTCAGGAGAGGATTATGCTAAATTGTTCATTTAGGAGATAGTTAAGTTGCACGGTACGCCAGTGTCCATCATTTTATATCGAGGTATGAAATTTTCTTCTCAATTTTGGCGTTCATTTCAAAAAGGTTTAGGTACTAAGGTAACCCTTAGCACCACTTTCCACCCTTAAATGGATAGATAAGAAGAATGGACTATTCAAACTTTGGATATGCTAAGGGCCTATATAATTAATATTAAGGAAAGTTGGGTCGATTATTCGCCCCTCATTAAGTTCGCATACAATAATAGTTACTATTTAAGTATTCAGATGGCTTTTTTCAAGGCTCTATAAGGTAGGAGGTGCAGGTCTCCTATTGGATGGTTTGAGGTGAGACTAGGTTGTTTGTGGTTGACTTGGTTCACCAAGCTAGCAAAAAGTTAAAGGTGATTAGAGAAAGACTTAAGACTACTCATAGTCACCAAAAGTCTTACAAAGATGTAAGGCGCAAGGTGTTGGAGTTTGAGGTTAGTGATTGGGTATTCCTAAAAGTTTCTCCTATGAAATAAGTTATGAGGTTTGGAAGAAAAGAAAGCTCAGTCCCCGTTACATTGGTTCATATTAAATTGTGAGGAAAATTAAGAATATCGCATATGAATCAGATTTGCCTGTGAGTTTGACTTCTATTCATCCTATTTTCCATGTGTCTATGTTGAAAAAATATGTGGGTGACCCTTCTTTTATAGTGCCTATTGAGGATGTTGGGGTTATAAATTCCTTGTCTTACAAGGAGGTTCGATTGAGATATTAGAAAGGGAAGTTCGTAGATTGAGGACAAAGGATTTAACTTCGGTAATGGTTCTTTAGAGGAATCAAAAGATAGAAAAAGATACTTGGGAAGCTGAGGAGGATATGAAGGCCAAGTATCCATTTTTTTCCTAACCTTGGATGAAAATGCTTGAGGTATGAGTTTTGTTTTCCCTCTTATTGCATTTTAAAATTGTCCTTAGATTCTATTTGCATGCATTCGTGTTTTCATGCCATAGGGGAGGGGAGTAATGCAATATGTCAGGTTTTCGACGCTAAAATTTTTGGAGTGCTGTCAACACTGCCATGACTATGACTCAGGTAATGAGTCATTATCACTTATCATGAGTCGTAGGGTGGCACTCGTTGTGTCATTAGTAATGTTACCCAGAGTTTCTGCCTTGATTGTGACTCCACATCATGAGTCGTTAGGTGAGGTCACAAGTTGTGGAAAGTGGCTCATGACCATAATAGTGTGGGATCAAAAACTTAATACCCATTTAATGAGTCAAGTTAATGACTCATTGTCAAACCTCATAAGCAGTTACTTGATTCGTGATGACTGAGTCAATTTTCATGCACGTTTTCAGTAAGGGCTTTTTGATCTTTTCCCTTCCTTTACACATTCTGCCACGAGATAAAAACTCAAAAAACCTCTTTATCTTCTGTAAATCAAATAATACTTACTCTCTTCATCCTAAACTCACAAAGCAAGTGAAAACTATGGTTCATAAGGAATTCATCCCTTAAGCACCCAACTTTAGAATTTCTTTCAATTTCATGGTATCTCAAGAATGTCTCTCATCCCTAACTTATACTTTATATTGTGTCATATGTTTAATCATTGTTCATGTCATTTTAATGGTTGTGTTTAAATTTGGGTTGAGGGTTTTTGATGATTATTACTTGATTTGAATTTCCATGGTTTAAATGCACTATTTATGCCTTGAATTAATAATTTTTAGGACTAAATGGGTGCATTGGTGTGGTAATTGGAATGAGGGACATGGGTTTCTCCAAATTGTGGATATTGGACTTGGAGTTGGCATTAACCTCAACCCACTTGTCAATTTGGCTTTTGAACATGGATAATTGGATAATGTAACTTGTCTTTTAAAACGGTTGCATAGCATTAATGGATAAATTGATAAAAATGGATTTGAAAGGCCTTGATGGCCATTGTTTTTTATTTTAAAGAAAACTTGGGAATAAATTCGTTAATTGGATTGGATTGGAATAATTATATAAGCTGGCAACCATAATTTGTATGATGATACCATGTGGTAAATGCCTTAGTAAAGACTCCTTGGTTTAATGGATGGAATTGTTTGCCAAGTATTTTAATTTGGGCTTAGTAGGAATTGTGTAGCTCACTATGAAGGTGTAGTCTTGGGGGTGGGGGGGGGCATGGGGGACTACTACTAGAAACCATGCTTGCCGGCGTAGGGGTTTTTATGACGCTGTTCTTAATACACACAATACGTAATTTTGGAATGGTAATCGCCTTAGTGTTAGTAGCCCTTCCTCGGAATTCTTTGATTCATATGGCTAACACACAATGAGGCCTTTTAGGCCGGGGGTGCTAGACCCATATCTCCCATGGGTACCATTAGGATGGAGCATGCTACACAGTTCGTGCTAATACTCTTAAACTTACATGTTAATGGATCCTCATCTCTATCTCGATGTCCTATATATGTGTATAAATGTTGTGAATATTATTTTGAACTAGTTTTGGCATTGGAGTTATTATATCCCATTCCCTTGAGTTGCATTCCAGTTCTTACCCTACTAACCCTCCTAGGATACTACTTCATTTCATGATGTAGGTTCTGAAAACTTTTCTATTGCCCCTGTTAAGCGTTAGATGGTGCAGTTGTCCATTGAGTTGTGGTAAAGTGGTGAGGCTCCATCTTCTGAAAAGCTTTGCCATTTCCTTAGGTTCTATTCATATTTTAGGAATCAAAGATTTCTATTATCATGGTTGGGGGCAGGTCCAGACCTAATTTTGTATTCTGGTATTAGAGGCTTTGCAGACAAGTGTAGGGTTATTTACTTATAGTGTTTGACTCGTATTCTCTCTCTTGGTTTTATATGCATATCATTCATCATGATTTGTTTGCTTCTGTTCTATACATTTATTATGTTTTGGATATTAGGCTAAGAGGGCGGTGCCTAGTCGACGGTGGGCTTGAGATACCCATCAAGGCTAGGCCTTGGGTCGGGTCGTGACAACATACATATTAGGATGCAAGTCAGCAACATAGTAGTAACGATGGCAGCCAATGGATTGAAAACAAATCTTGTGGTGATGCTCAATCTTCATCTAGTTAACCAATGACACAACCCAAACCAAGGCCTAGTCATGTCGGGTATCCCAATTCTAACCCGGACTAGAGATCACCCCCAATACCCCACCGTTAACCACCCTACACTCCATGTCGGATTAATTCCGAACATATAACAAGATAAGGCAATATAAAATTTAGTGACATGATAGTAAGCTTATAACCAAACTCAAAATCCATAACCAATTAACCAACCATTTCCAATCCCAATACCAAAACCAATACCAACACCACCTATACCCATAGTCGTTCAAAGACCCTCTATCAAGAATCAAGAAACATCCTGTCAGGATATGACACAACGATAGCCAAAACCATAACCAAATAAATAAAAAAAAAAAATAAGTCCATAGCATGAAATGGAGCCTTCCAGAGTTTGGAAGCTCACCACTTCAGTCCGACTCAAAGTTGTACCTCGTATCCAAGTCACTGGGCAGGAGGAATGCTAGTATGGTCGGTTCCAGCAATACATAGGCACACAGCACCCAGAGATGGTTAGCAAGGTAAACGCTAGCATGTAACTCAGGGATAAACATAATGTAATGTCATCATTTAAACCAGAAAAAATATTATATGGAATCACATATATATACTTATATACCATGTCCAGATAACGAACAAGGTTTAGCATGTATTTAAAACCTTAATATGGGTTGTGTAGCTTGGCCGTCCTAAAACCACCCACGGACTATATGGGTTTAACTAATTATGCTGAAAGGGCCCCAGTGCATGTTAGCCACACGCTCGGAGAAAAAAACCACGAGATGACTTGTACATCCCTGATAATAACAAGTGTGATATCATGCACACAGCCACCAAGGCCAACCTTACATGGCAAACTTAAGTCTCTAATATCGGTCCCCCCTGGACCTCCACCTTCCTCGAGTTTTCTACTCAACCACCATTAATTCCAATAAAACCTTTTACACATAACCAAACCATTTACCAAGGAGTATTTTAATTAGACATTAACCATTGGTATCATCATACAAAAATTAGAGCTTGCAAGTTTATTACCATATGTCGTATAAACCCTTAAGCCAAATTAGACTTCATTGTTTCCAATAAAACATAACTATTTATAATCAAACCATGGCCACCAAGGACTTCAAAAGTCATGTGAGACCAACCAGTACCATTTCGTGTTTCTTTAACTATTTATGAAATACAAGGATTCAAAGAATAACCAAACTATGTGACAAAATCATTCTCATTGACAATTTCACAAACAGGTTGAGGGTATGTCATTATAAAAAACAAAATCATCAATTTTGGGGCTCAACCCTGACCCCTCAACTAAATCATCATTCCCATGCACCCACGTATGGAAAACCATAATTAAAATATGGAAAACAATAATGAAACCAGAAGAAACAATTTTTATCCATGAACAACCAAAAACCCAACTTTATTTTAAAACCATAGCAATACCATGAAAACCATGCACTAAAACACATGTCTTTAGTTAAATAACAATAAGGGAAGCGTCACATGCCTTAGACATAAAGGAATATGGAGAGAAACCACCTTTGAAAGCCTTATTTGATTTTCTTGATGAAACTCTATTCTTTTTCTTGAAGAGAGAGTTTGAGAGAAATTTTAAGAGTTCTTGATTGAGAATAATAGGTTAATGAAATCCCAAAAAGTGTTTTATGTCGTGGCCTCAAAGGGAGTTAAAAAGAGGAAATGTCCAGAATGCCTCCACTTGAAACTATAAAAATACCGCAGGTGGTTACGAGTCGACCACGTGACTCGTGACCACAATGTATGACTCATGCCCTTGAGTCATCACCAACACAGTGAGTTGGACACCCATACATTGTCCACTATATGTCTCCATGATACCACTCATTACCAAACCATACAACTCATATGGTCCAGTCGTACGCAGGATAGAAACCAAAGAGATTGGACTCTGGACAACAGACAATTCAAATATACCACTCGTACCCTATCCTTAGGCCTCTAAGTGAGCCACTCGTACTTAGAGACAAGTCAAGTCACTAAGTTTCTGATTTGATAAAGTATCATCCTAATGACCTGTCACCACCCCCTAATAACCTGTACTACTAAGTCATAACCACAACAAACACCCAACCACCTTCTACTGGACACCTAACGACTAGGGTCACCTAATCCATACCCACATTATACGACTCGTATGGTTATTCATTACAAGGATAGTGAGCTTAAGGCTTAGGAAATTTCCAAGGGCCAAAACCTAGGGTTTTTCAATTCTTCCCCACTTCTATCATTCAATCTCGAATGATGGAACAAGGTATTGATTGGTACGATTTATACCCCAAACATCTGTACTCTTACCTTTAACTAAGTTAGAAAAAAAATGCCAAGAAAATCAACCTTTCCCTTAACAAAGTCATAAAATAAGGATTAAAAGATCAATATACCTTAAGCACGATTTTCCCAAATGGATAATAAGAATGGATACTTGAACTTCATGTCTTCTTTAGCTTCCCAAGTAGCCTCTTTGACCTTGTGGTTCCTTCATAGAACCTTCACCGAAGCTATGTCCTTGGTCCGCAATTGACAAACCTACCTATCTAAGATCTCAACTGGGACCTCTTCATAAGACAGGGAATCTAAAATACCAATATACTTGATAGGTACAATCTACGATGGATCACCCACACACTTCCTCAACATAGATACGTGAACCGAATGCATGGAGTTTAGACTAGAAGATAACTCCAACTCATACGCACATTGCCAACCCTTCTCAAAACCATGCGCGGACTAATATATTAGCGACTGAGCTTCCCTTTCTTTCCAAACCACATCACTCCCTTCTTGTAAGACACCTTCAATAACACCCTATCCCTAACCTTAAACTCTAACTTCTACGCCTCATATTTGCATAGGACTTTTGGTGACTTTGGGTGGCTTTAAGCCTATCCATAATCACCCTCACCTTCTCTATGGCTCAATGAACTAAATTCGGGCAAACATCTTCTCCTCACCAACCTCGAACCACCCAATAGGAGACCTATACCTCCCATAAAAAGATTTAAATGGAGACATCCCAATGCTACAGTGGTAGCTATTATTATATGCAAACTCTATAAGAGGCAAATGCTTAAGCTAACTACCACCATAGTTAATCATGTAAACGCGAAGCATATCTTCCAATGTCTGAATAGTTCTTTCTTCTTGCCCATTCGACTGTGGGTGAAAAGCAGTACTATGACTTACATTAGTCCCCAAACCTTTCTAAAATAACCATGAAAAATAAGATGAAAACTGCCTTCCACAATCCAAGATGATAAAAATAGGTACCCTATGTAACTTCACAATATCTTGGAGATACAACCTTGTAAAATTTAAATTTGAGAAATTAGTCCTTAATGGAAAAAAATGAGTAGACTTAGTCATCCTATCTATGATGACCCAAATTAAATTAAACTGATTCCGATATTGAGGAAGACCGGTACCAAAATCCATGTTGATTACCTCCCACTTCCACACATGTAACACAATTTCCTAATATAATCCTCCGGGTCTCATGTGCTCAACTTTTACTTGTTGGCACACCATGCACTTATCCACAGAACTAGCAACATCTCACTTCTTATTGTTCCACTAATACATTTCCTTAAGGTCATGATACATTTTTGTAAAACCAGGATGAATAGCATAATGCGACTCATACTTCTCAGCCAAGATTCTCTCTTGCATTCCATCTATGTTGGGAATAACCTTCCTTGGTACCGCAAAGTACCATCACCACTAATCTCTAAGGCCACCACCTTTTGTCCACCTACATAACCCTTGATCCTAATAAATATAGGATCCAACACTTTTTTATTTATTTTTGCACCAAGTGACGACTATGCTACCTTTTTTACAAACACACCACAATCCTTATAGTCTAAGAGATAAACTCCAAGGTTAGCCAAATGGTGAATATCTTTCACTAACTCCCACTTCCCTTAATCCATCTGAGCTAGACTCCCCATGGATAACCTTCTTAGAGATCAGCAACCATATTAGCTTTAACATGATAGTAGTGAAGACTCACATGTTAATCCTTGAGCGGCTCAAGCTATCTCTTTTGCATGAGGTTCAGCTCTTTTGAAGCAAACACATACTATAAGTTTTTATTATCGGAAAAGATATCCACGTGCAATCCATAAAATTAGTGATGCTAGATTTTAAATGCAAACACCACAACCAATGGCTCTAAGTAATGATTTAGATAATTCTTCTCATGCACCTTCAACTGTCTAGAGACATAAGCTATCACCTTGCTATGCTGTATCAAAATACATGCAAGACCCATATGGCACGCATCACAATAGACCACAAACCCATCAGTGCCTTTAGGATAGATCAAGACCGAAGCCAAAATCATCTTATCCTTCATCTTCTCAAAACTACCCTCATAAGCATAGAACTACATGAATTTTACCGTCTTCTGAGTCAACTTAGTCAATAGGGCAACTATAATAGGAAAAATTTTCACAAACCTCCTATAATAACTGGCTAAACCCAAAAAGCTTTAAATATTGATTGTAGTCGTGGGTCTAGGCCACTTCTTAACTACTACAACTTTCTCCACCATAATCCCTTCACTAGAAATGACATGACCTAGCAAACTGAAAGCATTCAAATATAATTCACATTTTGAAAATTTAGCATACAACTGTTGATATTTTAGGGTCTGCAGCACAATGCAGTGCTGATTAGCATGATCTACCTCATTCTTAGAGTACACCTAAATATCATCGGTGAAGACAATCACAAAAAAATACAGAAATTTATGTAAATCTCTATTTATCAAGTCCATGAATTTTGTTGGGGCATTAGTCAACCCAAAATACATGACTAAGAAATTAAAATGCCCATACTGGGTATAAAAAGCAGTCTTAGGGATATCCACCTTCCAAATCATTAACTGATGATACATAAATTGAAGATCGATCTTAGAGAAAAACTTAGCACCCTAAAGCTAATCAAAAAAATCATCCATCCTTGGAAGAGGGTACTTGTTCTTTACTATCACCTTATTTAATAGTCGGTAATCAATACACATCCGAAGGGATCCATCCTTCTTACGCATGAACTAAACTAGTGCACCCCATGAGGACACACCAGGATTGATGAAACCCTAGTCTAAAGATCCTTTAATTTCTCCTTAAGCTCCTTCAGCTCAGCTTGAGCCATTCTATAAGGGAAATAAGAATACAATGAGTCTCTAAAACAAGATCTATCCCAAAATCGATCTACCTATCGAGAGAAATACCAAGAAGGACACTAGGGATGACCTCAGGAAATTAATTCACCACTAGATGGAATGTAAAGAAGGAGCCTCTAAGTTAGAATCTTTAACTTAGACTAGATGGTAGAGACACCCCTTGGAGATTAATCTCTAAGCTCTAAGATATGATATGAACCTTTTTTTAGGAGCTAGGGAACCATCCTCTTATTTAATAAGTTGCTCATTAAGGAATTTAAAAATAACCTTACGATTTTAATAGTCTAAAGAAGCATAGCATAAGTGCAACCAATCCATCCCCAATATGACATCAAACTCCACCATGTATAATTCAAATAGATCCACAAGGTCTCCCATACACCCACAGACACCACACAACCCCTATAGACTCTTCTACCCACCATAGAGTTACTTATCGAGGTAGAGACAAAAAAAGGTCTAGAATACAAATGGGACCAAAACCAAAATTCATAACCCTAAATAGGGTCACATAAGAAAGAGAGGACACCAAATAGAGTAAATAGTACACATTACGAGAAAAGAGTTTCAACATACCTGTAATGACATCGACACCTCAAACTCCTGATGAGTAGTGAGAGCATAGAGTCGGTTCTGACTAGTGTCGAAGTTAAATGGTGCACCCTTTGGTACCAGAGTGGAAAAAAAGGAAACGGGAACCTTTTTTGCCCCATAGGCAACCTTACCAATAGGACAACTTTTAACTATATGCCTTGAATGACCATGTTGAAGCACTTGTCCTTTCCTTCATCATAGTAACCCCAATGCAATCGACCACAAAATCTACAGGAGGATATAATAGAGTTGATTGGGCCCTATAAGTCTGAAATTGGGCACCCTATGCCCTATAATTATCGCCACTATGAAAATGCCTATTACCCGATGACTTTAGGTGGAAAGCACTAGCTGTTAAGTAATACTTGAAATTGCCCCACTTCTTTTTGGTCCACTTCTCACCAACTATGCCACTCTGCTATTGTCCACCACCCTGCTAAAAAATCTATTCTTATTCTGCCTCTTCCTAATTTCTGTCTGCTTCATCGTCTCTTGACCTGCTGCATATACGTAACCAATCTAGAGATGTCCATATCATTATTCAATAAGGTATCCTTACTCTCTAAAATCAAGTCTTAGTATAACCAAAAATCAAACATCCTTATTTTAGCCCTTATGCTAGAAACTAACTCCAGAGTATACTCAGATAACTGGTAAAACTTAAAGGCATACTCCTTAACTAAAATCTCATCATGCTTTAAATTAACAAACTCTTCCACCTTTGCTTCATTTATCTCTTAAGGAAAGAAGTGGTCTAGCAAAGCATTAGATAAATTCTCCCATAGAGCTGACTCAAAATCATCACCCCTTGACTGATCCCATCCCTCATACCATTGGTACTCTACATCTTTTAATTGGTAGGCGGTAAATACCAAGCCCTCAATATTAGTGGCATGCATAACACAAAAGATATTTTCTATTTCATCCAGTAAACCTTAAGGATCCTCCTCTACCTTAACAATGGTAAAGGTTGGATAATTCAACCTCATAAACTGGCCACACCTTATGGCCTTAGAAGATAGAGTAATATAAGCACCACGCTTGACCTGAGAAGCTACCAAATATGCTAATATAAAGATAGATTGATGAAACTCAACATTTATCATATCTGCCTGAGGAGCTCAAGAAGGGCTGGAAGGGACTGGTGGAACTCTAGGCGGACTATCAGGAACTGGACCCCTAGATCAAGTTTAGACCCTATAAACAAAGTGTGTCCTATTAACATTGTCCCCAAGTGGGATAAAAGAGTTTCTGTGAGCTTCAGATTATTAAAGAGGCATAATCTGAAAGCCGAACAAATAGGAATTAGAGGAAAATTTAAGACCTTATACTCTATAAATAAAAAATAAAACACAAGAAAGAGAAACATTCCTAAATACCCCATAGCCTCTCCCTTATAAGTATGTCATGCTATACACCCCTAAAAGAGACTCCACTCAACACGTCTTTTTTGGATACCCAATCGACCATAAACCTAGTTCTTTGATACCAATTTAACATAACCCAAACTAAGGACTTATCATGTCGGGTATCCCAAGTCAAACCCAGACAAAAGATCACCCCCAATACCCTACCATTAAGCACCCTATAACCCATGTTAGATGAATTCTAAACATATAACAAGATATTGCATATAAAATGTAAGGACATGATAGTAAGCTTATAACCAAAGTCAAAATCCATAACAAATTAACCATCTATTTCCAATTCCAATCCCAATACCAATACCAATACCAATACCAAGGTTGACACCAATACTGACACCATCAATTCCTATAGTTGTTCACTAAAACCTCTAACCAAAATCAAGAAACATCCGGTCTGGAAATGCCTCCGACCATAGACAAAACCATAACCAAATGAATAACAAAAATATAAAGAAGTCCATAGCATGGAATTGAGTCTTCCAGAGTATTGAAGCTCACCATTTTAGTTGCACTCAAAGCTGTCCCCCAAATCCAAGTCATTGAGCAGGAGAAATAGTAGTATGGCTAGTTCCTACATTGTGTAGGGATACAGGGCCAAAGATGATTATCGGGGTAAATGCTAGCATATAACTTAAGATAAAGATAAAATAATGATATCATTCAAAGTGAAAAAAAATAATCGTATATAATCAGATATGTATACATATATACCATGATGGGATAGGGAACAAGGTTTAGCATGCATTTAAAACCTTAACCATTGTTGTGTAGCTTGGCTATCCTAAAATAGTTCATGGGCTAGATGGGTTCAGTTCTACCTGCGGAAGGGCGCCAGTGCCTGTTGGCCGCATGATCAAAGAAAAAGAACCTAGGATGAATAGTGAATCCCTAATAATAATAGGTATAACATCATGTACATGACTACCAAGGCCACTCTCACATTGATAAATGTGATTTTCTAATATTGGTCCCCATGGGAACTTCACCATCCATAACTTTGCTACTTAACCCCCCTTAAGCCTAACTAAACCTTTTACACATAACTAAGTCATTTACTAAGGAGTTTTTTAATTATACATTAATTATTCGTATCATCATACAAAAATTAGAGGTTGCAAGCCAATTACCATATTTCATATTAACCATTTAGACAAATTAGACTCCACTATTTACAATAAAACCAAAACTATTTATAATCAAACCATGGCCACCAAGGCCTTTCCAAAGTTATCTGAGACCAACCAAAACTATTTTATGTTTCTTTAACCATTTGTGAAATACAAGGATTCCAAGAATAAGCAACCTATATGACTGAATCATTCTCATTGAAATTTTACAAACAGGTTGAGGGCATGTCATTACCAAAACCAAAACCATCAAATTTGGGGCTCAACCATGAGAGAAGATATCCATCCATGAATAACAAAAACCCTCAACCTTTATTTCAAAACCATAACTATACCATGAAAATCATACACTAAAACATATTCCTATAGTAAAATAACAATGAGGGAAGAGTCACATGCCTTAGATATAAAGAAAGACAGAGAGAAACCACCCTTGAAAGCCTTAATTGATTATCTTAATGAAACCCTAGACTTTTTCTTGAACATAGGGTTTAATAGAGATTATAAGAGTGATTGATTGAGAATGATACATTAATGAAGTCCCAAAAGGTGTTTTATATTGTGGCCTTAAAGATAGTTAAAAAGGGGAAATGTTTAGAATTCTCACCAACTTAAAATGATAAAAATACTATAGGTGGTTACGAGTCGACCCCATGACTCGTGATCACAATGTACGACTCATACCCTTGAGTTATCACCAAGATATTGAGTTGGACACCCATACATTGTCTATCATACGACTCCATAATACCAGTCGTTACCAGACCATACGACACTCACATGGTTCAGTCATACCTAGAACATAAACCAAAGGGATTGGACACTAGACAACTTATAATTTGACTATACCACTCATACCCTATCCTCAGGGATCTTAGTAATCCACTCCTACTCAGATCCAAGTAAAGTCACTAAGTTTTTAATTTGAAGAAGGATCATCCTAACAACTCATCACTACCTCTAACGACCAGTACCACCAAGTTGTAACCATAAAAAACACCCAACCACCATCCACTGGAAACCCAATAAATAGGGTCATCTGACCCATACTTACAACATATGACTCATATGGTAAGTTGTTACTAGGACAGTGATCTCAAAGCTCAAGAAATTTTCAAGGGCCAAAATCCAGGATATTTTAACAAAACCTTAATCCTTAAAGATTAGTAGTTCCATCCTAATAATAGGACAAAGATGCAAGGTACCTAGTCTAAGAATAGTATAGCTCAGTCAGCCCTATCTTTTCCTCCTTGTTATATATGTGGAAAGCTTCATCATGGATTTTTCACTTGAGTAAGGGTCTATTCTATAATTATTACCAGACTGGTCATATTTTAGCAAGAGTGTCCTTAGGTTTGTGGAAATTATTGGTTGAAATACATCTTAAGCTACTACTTATTTAGCCCCAGTTGTAAAGGGTTTTACTTTTAGTATAGGAAGGGTCACAACCATCTGTCTCTCAAAATTCAAAGAGCTTACTGAAGAGTAGTGATTTTACCACTCTTTTGCACTCAATATTTATGAACATTACCATGTTTTGAATGAATAAATGTGACACAATTATGATTGAATAAACTAATATCCATATTTTATAGGCAGATAGTTGGTGAGAAAAAAATATATAGGTTGGAACTAAAAATAATCAAAAAGAAGCAAGAAAGTGAAACTGAAGACCTAGAGCAGACATGACCTCAGCTATTGCAGTTGCGGTCTAAGGACCGTGATTGTGTCAAGCCTATATGATCGCGGCCTAGTAAAAAAATGCATCCCAAGGGTAGAAATGTAAATGCACGTGGTTGATCCCAAATTTTACAAAAAGAAGACTCAAACCCTATTAATGGAGAATTCCATCCCCTCCTAATTTTTAGAAATTATTCTAGGGATATAGCCTTCATTTTTGGAGAAGACAATATTGTATAAATTTTGTGTAAAGAATACTTTGGAGTCACTTCCAATTGAAGAATGAGTGAACTCCTATTAAAGATTTGGTGGATCTCATAGTATGAAGTAAAATTCACTTAAGATTTTCTCAAATCAAATCAATGGATATTTTGGGTAAAATATTTACTTATTTATCTTATGAGTAGCTAGTTTTTCTTCTTGGAATTATGCTAGAGTATGGTGCAATTGCATGTGGGTTGTGATTTATTTATGCATATGTTAATGTGTTGATTGATGGGTTCTATTGTTGCTTGATTAAATTTGTTAGGATTTATGGGTGAAAATCCCAAATACTCAAATGGGTTTGTGGGTGAAAACCCTAAATACTCAAATGGGTTTGTGGGTGAAAATCCCAAGCTCTTAAAAGCTCAATTTTTCTTTGAAAGAAAGGTTTGGGTAAATATAAGGAACCAACATCATCCTTGAAAGAAGGATGTGAGAATCAATGCAATAGTAGACAATTGTTGGCATAGTTTGCTAAATTTTCACTATCTTAAACATAAGAATGATTGTGAATTAGACTATTCCTTAGGTATCATCCTATAAATAGGGCTTCCTAATTGAAGTATTGGATGGATTTATTTGACACACTCGTTAGGTACTCAAAAGAGTCAAAGAGTGAAATTTTTTAGTCTATGCTGACAAACTAGCCCCAAGGACTTATAACCTAGCCTACTACATCATCATCAATTAGAATATGCAGCGAATTATCATGTTTCCATGCATATCTTACTACTAGGAAAGCATATCCCCAAGATGAATGCCCAATTTTTTAGACTCTAAGTATTCATAGACCCTAATTTGTACTCGAAAAACACAAAAAGAAATAGTAAGTGTGATACCTTTCAGCGCCCCCCTCATTTTTATCATTTTGTACTATTGGTTTGAATATAGCTAGTATCTATCATTTCAATCTAATTTAGTTACAACTCACATTGTTCCTAGTGGATTTGACCCCGACACCAAAGTTGGGTAAATATATTGACAATGATCGCCTTGCACTTTAAATTGACATATAATTTCAGCATTATCAAAAATGGCGTCATTGATGGGAAATAATTTGGCGTATTGAGTTAGTTTGGAATTATAGCTTACTTGCTTGAATTCAAACTTGTAAATATTTGTTTGTGATTTTCTTTTATTTTTTATGTTAGGTAGATTTTTGTTTTTTTTAAATTTTCTCTATGAAATCTTCTGACAAATATGATTTTGGTAGTTGGAAGTCTTATCTTAATGATCCATATCCATATTGTAAAGGGCCCTACTTTGGAAAAGATTGCACATATTCTCCCTTGAGAGAGATGGAAACACCGTCTCCATCTTATTGGGAGTATTTTTTTCTTTTTGTGATGGTCGAGATAGACATTAGAGTGATTGCCCAAATGCCCCCTCCCCTTATTATGATAAATAAAATGCTAGTTTTTTCATGAGTTTGATAGGTATTATAATGAGATGAAGAAAAAGAAACATACTGGATCCAATAGTTTTGATGCAATACTTCAAACTATTTTGGATCGAGTAACTATAACGAGGAAGAATGTGCAAGACATACACATCAATCCATCGAGACATTTGGAAAAGAAATTGTCAAGATGGAGAAAATTGGAAAGGAACCAAAACTTGAAAATACCACTACCTTGCCCATTTCCCAAGAGGAGGTTAATCAAGAAAAGAAGCCAAGCTATGATTATGAGCTTGGGAGCGAAGAATCCTCGGTTATTACCCAATCAACCAAATCAAATAATATTGAAAATTTCAAAATAAAGGTAATGGTACTAGAGTTATAAAAAGAACAAAGCACATCTCTTATGATGAATCTAGTTTATTTAGGGGTGAAGGTCCTTCGATGGAGGCAACCCCAGAATTAGGGGTTAGGCCTCATTAAAACCACTTCTCAATATTATGCTTATCACATCCACCTGGAAAAATGATATATTATGGAGAGAAGGAGAACCATCCCTACATGTTGGGATTTGACACTCCAAAAAAGCACATGGAAGCCCCACCATCAATGGCCAAGGACATCAACCTCCGATAGCGACTAGTGGCCTATTGATGGGCTTACTTTTACCCAAGGAGCCAAACTGAAAATTCGATGTAAAGTTGGGTAAAAGATTCAAATATATAAAGTTGCAAGATAAAAGCATCATCGCCATGCCATCACCTCTATCTTTCTCCACCTTGTAAGATTTGAATATTTTATCCCTCTGCTGCTCAATCCATAGTGATCAAAAGTTGGGACGGAGATTTAAATCATCTAAGTGGAAATAAAAATGATAGTGGGGAGGGTGTTTTACCATAAAACATGAGAAGAAACCTATCCCACCATGAAAGGTGGACCATATCTTTTTATTTTATACATGATGGATTAGATTTTAATTTTGCATTTGTTCATACAAAATCCATGAAAAAGTAGTGCTATGAGGAATTTTGATTGAAATTGAAAAAGGGAACTATGAAATTGGTATGTTTGGACTAAGTAAAGTCAGTAAGAGAGAGCATTTCCTGATGCAGATTCAGGGAGGACCCTTACCTTTTGCTTATGCTTTATTGATCATGTAGTGGGGACACTGCTAGCTTTTAGTTGAGGGTGCCCCCAGATTTGTATTATTTTGATATGTTCCTGGATATTTTTATGTTAGATGATGTTTTATTTTGTGTTTTTGGAATGTTATATTTGGGAACTTTGATGGTGCCCACGTTTTCATGGATTATCATGTAGTTTTAGTTTTAGTTTTAGTTTTTCTTTTTACTTTAGTTTTATTTTGATTTTGATGATGCATGATGATCCTTCCTCTACGATCGATTGAGTGATGACATTCTTTAGGGTAAAGCGTCGTGTTTGGGTTGTGAGCCATAGATACAAGGGAACTCTGAGTACCCATGGCATCTAAGTAATTAATGAAAAAGAAGTCTAAGTAACTATGGCATTGTAAATTTGGGATCCCATTGTGCACCATTGGTGAAGTCTAAGTATCTATATGGTTGGTTTGCCTATATTAAGCCAAAATGTGAGGCTAAAGCTTTGGTTGTAGCCGTAAGTTAGCAAACTGAGTGTGGTTTAAATACAAAACAAACAATCCCCTCCATCTAAAAATTTTTCAAAAATCAAGGGCATGGACGCGATCAAACTTGTAACAAAACTCTTTCTCTTTTTATGACTCCACAAATTTTTGACTTTTTAATAGTGATAGATACTCAAATTTTGTCTCTAACATGAGGGGAAATTAAGCCTCCTTGACAAATTTTGCATGCCATGTGTGGTAAGCTATTTGCATACATTCCTTGTATACTTGTTTTATCTAGAACTTGCCCCATTAGTCTCTCAAGGCTAATTTTATTGTACTTGGTTGGATAAATGATCTTAGGCCATCTTTGGAACTTCAAAAGCCACTTTATCTTTAAAAGTCTACCCATGCATAAATGTAATTCCTAGTAACTCTCTTTGAGCCTTTGGACTTCTCTTTAGCAAATATATTACAAGTCATGAACCATTCTTTTTATCCCATTTATGAACCATACCTTCCTTGAAGTTGAAAATTCAACTTGAGGCCAAAAGCCTAAGTTAGGGTGGTGAAAATTAATGGAAATAAGTTTAGGGGCAGAAAATTGTAAGTGAAATACCTAAGTGCTTAAGCGTTAAAAAATGGATAGAAATAAAAATGGTCCAACAAAGGAAAAAATTGCAAGAAAATTGTAAGAAAAAGAAATAGAAGAAAATGGGTGAATAAAGAAAGGAAAAAGTAGGCATTTGAAAAGAGAAAAGATCCAAAAGGTGTGGCCTATAGTTAAAAAGACAAATTAAATAGTATGATGTAGATGTTCAAGGAATGATGTACCCATGTTGTTCCCAAATGATATCCTACCCTAACCCGAACCTACATTACAAGCGCAAAAATTCCTTTGATATTTTTAACCATTTACTTTCTTTGTAGTGGCGATTGAAAATAGGGAAAAGCCTATGGTATGACACTTAACATAGAAATTTATTTTGTAAGAGAGAGAGTTTCTACAGTTAAATTCCTTATTACATATTTAGTATCTTGGTGTGTCAAATTTTATTTCTTGTGAGGAGGCATGTAAAAGAGTTGAGGTGGGTGATTTTGTCATCTTTCAAGAAATAAGGAAAATGGAGTATAGAGTAATTTTGATCAAAAGTGGTTCACTTTTAATGTATTGGTTGTTGTTGCTTGGTTGGTCATAAAAGTCTTATACATTCTTAGATATTTTATTTTATGATAAGGGGGTAGTAAGAATAGCTTAGCCCATGTGCAATGAGCTACTTATGGCAGTAACTACGCTTAAAGTCATTGTGATCTTTGAGGCAGGAAAATTGGGCTTAAAAGTATAATGTCTCATTATAAGGGGTAGTGTTGCTTGAGGACAAGCAAGGCTTTAAGTTGGGGGTGTTGATGAGTAGTGATTTCACCGCTCATTTGCACTCAACATTCATGAACATTAGCATTTTGAATGAATAAATGAGACATAATTGTGATTCAATACACTAATATCCATATTTTTCAGGCACATAGTTGATGAGATAGAAATCTATAGAATGGAGCTAAAAATGATTAAGAGGAAGAAAGAAAGTGAAACTGAAGACCTGGAGCAGACATGGCCTCAATTACCATGGTCACAATTTGAGGACCACGGTCGTGGTTAGTCAATAAGCTCAACCTACGGTAGTCATGTAAGCTAATCATGGTCGTAGTAGCCGTGGTCGTGGCCAAGCCTATGCGATCATGGCCTAGAGGAAAAATGCAGCCCAAGGGAAGAAATGTAAATGCACATGGATGATCCTAAAATTTGACAAAAAGAAGAATCAAAACCTATTATTGAAGAATTATATATCCCCCAATTTTACACATGTCCTAGGGATATAGCCTCCATTTTTGGAGAAGACAATATAGTATAAATTTTGGGTAAAGAATACTTTGGAGTCACTTCCAAGTGAAGAATTAGTGAACTCCCATTGAAGATTTTTTGGTTGTCATTATATGAAGTAACATTCACTTAAGATTTTCTTAAGTCAAATCAATGGAGATTTTGGCCAAAATCTTTTCTTATTTATCTTATGAGTAGCTAGTTTTCCTTTTGGGATTATGCTAGAATAGGGTGCAATTGCATGTGGGTTGTGATTTATTTGTGCATATAGTAATGTGTTTATTGATGGGTTCTATTATTTCTTGGTTAAATTGGTTGGGATTTGTGGATGAAAAACCCAAATACCCAAATGGGTTTGTGGGTGAAAATCCCAAAATCTTGAAAGCTCAATCTATCTTCAAAAGAAGGGTTTAGGTAAATATTAGGAACCAATATCATCCTTGAAAAAGGGATATGTGAACCAACACAATAGTAGATAATTGTTGGCATAGTTTGCTAAATTTTCACTATCTTAGACATAAAAGTGATTGTGAAGTTGACTATTCCTTGGGTATCATCCTAGAAATAGGGATGCCTAATTGAGGCATTGGATGGATTTATTTGACACACTCATTAGGTACTCAAAAGAGTCAATGAGTAAATTATTTAAGGCCATGTTGACAAACTAGCCCCAAGGACTTACAACCTAGTCTACCACATCAACATTAATTAGAACATGCACTAAATTATCATGTATCTATGGATACCTTGCCCCTAGGAAATCATAACCCCAAGAACCATGCCTATTTATTTTGACTCAAAGTATTTGTAGCCCTGAATTTGTACTCAAAAAACCCAATAAGAAATATTAAGTGTGATACCTTTCAAACCCCCCATTTTTATCTTTTTTGTACTATTGGCTTGAATATAACTAGTATTTGTTGTTTCAAACTAATTTAGTTGCCACTCACATTATTCCTCATGGATTCGACCCCGACTCTAAAGTTCAGTAAATATACTTATGATGACCGTCTTGCACTTAAAATTGATTGTAAGTTGAGCATTATCACTCACTAAATATTGTCATGGGTATGTTGTATATTTTCTCCTATGATGTTTATGTGCAACTTTAACATAGTTCCACTCTATATTATATGGCCCCTTATGTGGTTATGAATTTTGGTTTTGGTTTTGAAAATATATCTGACCCCTTCTCAATCTCTACCCCTATTAGTGAGTCCATTATTGCTAGGAGGGTCTATAAAAATTATATTGTCTCTATATTTCATTATGATATGGTGTTGGATCTGATAGATGTTTGCATGGTAGACTTTGATGTAATTTTGTAGATGGATTAGCTTTACACATGTTATGCTACCTTGGACTATAGAATCACATAAGTTACTTCCTATTTTCCTAATGAATCAGTCATAGAATGGGTGGGTAGTTCCCTTTTACCAAAGAGAAGATTCATTTCTTATCTTAGAGCCCAGAAGTTTATATCTAAAGGTTGTATTTCCCACCTAGTCTAGGTCGAGGATTTTAGCATTGAAATTCCCTTACTATAGTCTATTTCTATAGTTAATGAGTTTCTTGATGTTTTTCTAATGACCTTCCTAAAATACCTCCTGATAGAGAGATAGACTTTGGGGTTGAACTTTTTTCTAAAACATTGCTCATTTCTATTCCACCGTATAGAATGGCTCCTGCAGAGCTAAAAGGGTTGAAATTTTTATTGAATAATCTTCTTGATGATGGTTTCATTCTTCCTAGTATATCTCCTAGGTGTGATCTGGTGCTCTTTGTGCAAAAGAATGATGGGTCCCTTCGTATATGTATAGACTATGGTAGTTAAATAAAGTCATAGTGAAAAATAAGTACCCTTTTTCGAGAATTGACTATCTCTTTAACTAACTTTAGGGTGTTAAATGTTTCTATCTCTATTTGGGTTACCATTAGTTGAAGGTTAGGGAAGTTGATATTCGCTAAACTTTTTTCTGAACCAGGTATAACCATTATAAATTTTTCGTTTTGACCTTTGGTTAAACTAAGCACCTATAACTTTCATGGATCTTATGAATAGGATGTTTACCTAGATTTTGTATTTGTTCATTATAGTTTCATTGATGAAACCTTAGTGTACTCCCAGAGTGATGAGGAACATGTCAACTACCTCTAGATTGCACTTCAGACCCTTAAGGATCAAGAGTTGAATGCCAAATGTTCCAATTGTGAATTGTGTCTAAGGATTGTCTCCTTTATTTGGCATATTATTTCTAATGAAAAGATTAAGGTGGATCCCCATAAGATTGAGGTAGTGAAAAAGTGGCCTAGATCAATAACTTCGACTAATATTAGGAGTTTCTTGGGTCTAGTGAGTTATTGTAGGAGATTTATACAAAGTTTTTCTTCTATAGTTGCTTCACTAACTATGTTGACTCCAAAAAAGGTGAAGTTCATATGGCCCTATGCTTGTAAGGGAACTTTTAAGAAGTTAAGGGACTGATTGACCTTTACCCCGCTATTAAAAAGGTACTAAAGGATTTATTATTTATTATGATCATCTCGGGTGGGACTTGGTTGTGTACTTTGTAACACGAGAAAGTTGTGGCTTGTGCTTCCAGGCAACTTAAGATTCATGAGAAGTATTACCCTACTCACAATCTGGACTGAGAGGTTGTGATTTTTTTCACTCAAAATTTTTCATCACCATCTATATGGGAAGAATATGAACATTTTCACTAATCACAAAAATCTACAATATGTGTTCACACAGAAGGAGCTAAATCTCTAGCAAAGGCATTGTCTTTCGTTGATGAAGGATTATGACATGTGGAGCTTTGTGAAGGATATCCACCAGCTTGCTAATATAGGAGTTTGAATTTTAGACTCTGGGGATTGGAAGTGATCATTTGCAAAGTCGCTAAGTCATCCTTATGAGCTAAAGTTAAGGAGAAATAGGCTAAGATGGAGAAATAACAAAAATAGTGTCAAATAAAAATGAAATGAAAAAAAGATTTTTTTCTAATGAGAAATTGTGATTAGCTTTCTAATTAAATTAGTCTAAACCTAATTATCAATCCTATAAGTGTAGATTTTTCAAATTTTAAGCATACAAGTTTTTAATGCTTTTTCTTTTTACACCTTCATGGCAGTATGTAACGCCCCAGACTCTTGAGCTAGAATTTGAACTGTCCTTTATACGTACATAGAACCAAAACCATTGGACATTTGGCAGACAAGTGATTAATGATTTTTTTTTAGACCTTCATGGCAATATGAAACACCCCAAACTCTTGAGATAAAATTTAAACCACCCTTCATACATACATAGACCAAAACCATTAATTTTTATCTATATATAAGTTGAAAATCAATTATATAATATGGAATCTTTGCAGATGAACTAAGTTCATAGCAATTTCCTAGCTCAAAGATAAGTTGAGAACTTTCATATTGATTGAGTTCTAGTATTAGATTTACTAGGTTCAACTTCAATGAACATTTCTCCTATAATATAAAAAGTTACACAGCCCAATACCTACCAAATGAAAGGTATTTAAGTCCTTTTTCCAACGCATATAGTTCTACCTTAATCCTATATTGTAGGGAAAAGTTATAAGCATTTTTGTAAGTGAACCATTAAGGTCCATTTTAAAAGTGTGGAATATTGTAACACCACACATTTTTGGTATAGACTTCAAATCATTTTTCCTACATGTGTAAACTCTAATCCTATGATTCATATTTGAATGTATGATTCATGATCATTAGCTAATGTTGACAAAGGTTATGAGATGGAAAAATGTTCATAAGAATCACTTAGAGAAGAGTGAGCTAAGAGAGTTTGATTCAGACATAAATCTGAGTTTCAAAAATGACTGAACCAGCCACCCAGATAAGCAGTTCCAGCTTCATATCAAGGTCACGATCGATATCATCACTAGCATCAAAATTGTCATAATTTTGGTGTTCAATTCCATAAGGGTCATCTTTGAACATGTATAACTATTTAAATATGTGGAATTTTGAAGCTCAAGACCCACCAAATTATAGATAATTGAATTAGCTTTCCAACGGTCCAATTTTACCTCAATCTGATACCCGAGCAAAAAGTTATGGCCATGAAAAGGTCGTGTATCGCATGACAATTACAATATCCTATTGGAAAGGGAGTTTGATGGTCATGCATCTCCCACTTGGGGATGTACGATGGCCATGGGTCACCCACCTTGTCTTGGGCTATTGTTGTGCGTCGCATGGTAATTACATAGTGCCAAAATACTCCGTTTTGACTTAAATCAAGGGCGTTGAAGTCTTTTCACACCTCTAAACCATACCTAATCACTTCTAATCGATGTAAGGGGTCTTTAAATATGTAAATTACAATCCCTTAACCCCAAGCATTCAAGTCAGGTTTCAAAAACCATCCTTCTCTCCCAAGAACAAAATCCAAGCCCCTTTGTCAAGAAATCAAGAATTCAAGATTCCAAGTTCAAGAAACCCTCAAGAAATCTTCAAGAAACCATCTATTGAGGTTGGATGTTCATCAATGGGTCCTTTCACCCATTGAGCACAACAACCCTTTTTTTGAGTAAAGTATGTGTTTCCTCTATTGTGAAGTTTATTATGTTCAAAATGAGTTAAATTAATGTTCTTCCTTAATATTTTGAACTCAATTCATTTTCAAGTATGATCTATGAAAAGTTAGGTTATCTCATGTTTCAAGATTCTATCTCCCATGTCATATTTAAGTGAATTTCATTTTATAATGTCAAGTTATGATCTTAGTCATGTAACCATGTTGTTTTCCCATGTTTAAAGACATTCCCATGTTCAAGTTCATGATTCTCTCATATTTGATGAAATGTATACTTTTTGGGTCTTTGAACCATGATTCAATCCTAAATTTTAAGCTTTAATATTGTATGTTATGATCATTCAGTGATGGTCGGTTATGAACACCCAATACCTATGTGTTTACATAATTTTAGAATTTTAAGTACGAAGTCAGTTAAGCTATGAATCATATCAATATAATCAAATATTTATGATCATGCTGAGAATTATCAGAAATAAAGTTTAGCTAAATTTAGTCTAGTTTTGTACCAGTGTCATTTAGTTGGAAATAGGATTTAGCATCGAGTGAACCTAGGGATGGGGGCTCACCTTTCAATTAGGACTGGGTCCTTAGTAGTAGTCCCTAAGTTCCAAAACTACATTGCCAACATAGGATAATGAGATGTCACCTACCAGTTTAGGATTGACACTCTCTTAGGGGTCACCTTCCAATTTAGAACTGACTCTCTAGTCCTTAGGAACTCATGATTAGTGGATCTACATAACCAGTGTTAGTACCCATTAAATGGTACTTTTCTAATCACGGTTATAGGTTGGACCTTGATTTTCTCAGATTGGGGCATATCAATCATATGATACCTCCCATAGTTTCAGTCAGTATTTTAGAATATCTCAATTCAGGTTTTCTTGACCAAGTGTATAGGTTTTCAGTTATTCAGTTATACAGATTTTGGTCTTTCAGATTTCAGGTTTATTTCAGAAACATATTTATGCTTGGTCTTGCATTCTTAATTTTACATGTTCATATTTTTCATGCTCAGTATCCATACATAACCCTAAGTTCAGTCCTACAACATGTTCAGCTTTATATGAGATTTATATATACTATTTATGTTTTGCCGCTTCCCAGCTTCAGTTTTACTTATTTTAAAAAAAGTAGAGATTTAAGTAACTAAGTGTAGGGATTCACCAACTTATTAGATTATGTTTATTACTTATGTTTTAATATACTTTATATTTCCGTTGATTTTAGTCTCTTGGTGAGTCTACTTGCAATTAACATTACCTAATCAGTTTTACTTATTGCATTTCACACCCACTTACTCAGTACATTCCAAAGTACTTATCCACATGTATGTCTTTGTGCTACATTTTTTTATAATATAGGTACCAGTTGTAACCTACACATCACAATCAGACAATTTGCAGCTTCTAGCCAGCAGGTGATGAGTTCTCCTAGTGCGAGAATCTTTAGTCAGTTTTAGTTCATGTTTTATATTATACTTATTCATATGTATTGATATGAGGTAGTTGTAGGCATGTTCCAGCTATCTATAGTCAATATAGTAAAGGCTTCATAGATAGTCAATCAGAGTCATTACATGAAATTCAAGTTTCCTTCTTCAGTTTTATCATGTTGTAAATTGTATCAGTATTTCATTTATTTAGACTTTACCATGATCATGTTTCCTCTTAATAAATTTGATTTTACACCAAATTCAGTTTCTCAGGTAGTATGTTAGATCATGGGTTAGCTTGGGAACACTTATTTTTCCAAGCACCGTGTTATGACTAGCGGGTTGTCTTTGATCGTGACAAACTTTGTATCAGAGCCTAGAGTTCATATATCCTAGGGTGTCTATGAAATTGTGTCTAGTAGAGTCTTGCAGAATGGTACGGAGACATTTGTACCTTTCTTATAGAGGCTACAAGGCATTCAAGAAATGTTTTGCTTCTTGCATGTCTTAGATCATGCAGTATAAGTGTTCTCTAAGAGACTTATGTAGGTTGGTACGTTACTTCATTGGAGCTAACATTTCTTTATTCTTGAGGCAACAGAAATAGCCAAGCTTAAATCCTTATAGATAGAGTTTTCTCAGATAGTACACACATACATATATGGGATTGCATGTAAGTTCAAAAGTATCCCATCAGTTCTTTTATGTTTTGAGGTTTGAAAGATTTCATTCATGTTTATGAAAATCATGCACTAAGCCAAAGTCATATGTGCTTTCAGATCACTTTTTAGAATCCTATTATAGCATGTGATCTAGAGTTTGAAGCATGAAACCAGAAGTTTAGCAGCACTAAAGTGGGGATAATGTTATATGAATTTAGTAGATTATGTGTCCATGGGGATAGTTGTATAAAGGTAAACTAATAGGCTTGAAATAGTGTGTGCAAGAATATAAGTTTATTGATTACATATTAACTATGTTGATGTGTGTATGATTAAGAGGTGTGCCCAAGGTGATATGGGATTTTAGTATTTCTAAGTTTTAATAGTGTGTGTTCTTAGATAGTACCCTTGAGTTATTAAGTGTGAATGAGGCTATGTAGTATATGATGTTCTTATGAGCTAACTTATAGGTTATAGGTTGATAATATTGGGTATGTTGGTTTAATGATAATTTTCATGGTTTAGGGAAAAATATAAGTTTACATATGTGATATTAGTAGTCTATGAAGGAAGTTAGTATGGTTCATTAAAGGTTTGGGGGAAATCTATGTTAAGTGTTAGAACTAAGTTTGAACTTGGATGGTTGATGTAATAGAAAGAAGAATTGAAATTTTAGATGGTGTGAACTCATGGTATGGTGACACTCATGAATATTCTAAGTTATTAAGTGTAAGTTATTATATGATGACTATTGGGGCTATAGAAAGTTAAGATTTGCATTTCGGAAGGAAGTACTAGCAACGGGTTTTACACTCTCAAGTGTAGTCCTTTAGGATGGATTTATTGTTTATGTGTTGTTATAGCTCAGACACTTGAGTAGAGTGGTTGGACTTTTGTTTAGATTTTATTAAAGGGATCCACAAACTTATAATGATAGCTTTAAGCTAAGGGGAAGATGATAGAACAAGTAACTAAGTCAGGCTTTTATATTCTAGTAGTGATGCCAAAGTATTGTAGAAAATTAATAGGGAGGAAGATATCCGATCCATTCTTATCTCAATGCAAAGTTTTGTACTTCAGTCATCACGACATTTACTTATGCCTTACCTGTAAGCTCCATAATCATAGTTCATGTTCATGCACATTATGGAGAATCATGTGCACTTCCAGTTCCTAGTATAAGGAGTTCCAGTTCACTCAATAGTACGAATCATATTCCATGAATTTATGAATTCTGAACTCAGGTCATGCAACTCATGACTCATGACTCATGCTTTACTATATGATCAATTCTAGGTACTCATGTACACTTCTAATGATCATTAAAATTTAGGTTATGTCATTTATGTCCTCAGTTTAGTTCTCTTTAATGAATTCATGTCATTGATACTCCATTCCTCAAGCCTCAATTAATTGTCAAGGATATGCATAGTATTCGTTCATGCTATTGGTCGTGTTTTGACCTTTCAGTGACCTCTCCTTATGAAATATTGATGGTGAGAAGTGATTATTTCGATTGGAGAGAATTAATGTTTCATGATGGGGAAAAATTATGCTTGTTTTATCAAAGGCTATAAATGTGGAATAAGATTGAGGTAAACCTTTTGGTATATATCATGGTTAGTTAAAATTTTATGTGTGTTTTCTTGAGAATAGTAAATGAAAGTTGTTATTGATAGAGGATTAAAGAATATGAGAAAGATGCTTTGATAGGTTGTTTTCCTAAAAGTTCATGTGTGGTTATAGTGATAGGCTTGAATGTCGTGTTGGTATATAACTGGATGGGTGCAATGTGCGTTAGTGAATTCTTAGTAAGAGATTGAATTTAGTTATTAAAGTTATAAGAAGAACTGCTCTTAGGATAAGAAGTTGTGAAAATGCATGGGGTATCTAATTCATGGTTTATACTAATAATATTGTGTTTTGTGTTATACCTTGTATTTGAGTTAGGCTTGAAAATGGTGAGAGCATGTAGTTTAACTCGGACTTTGGATAGAGTAGTTATATTTACCTATGTGAGAATTACAAGTTGATTCAGATGAGTAGGGTATTTAAGGGGAAAAGTATAGTTGAGGAAGTATATGAGAAGTGTGGCTAAGCTTGAAATTTACCAATTGCATTGCCTAAGGCTTAGTAACTCTATCCTATCTTATATTTCATAGGTCTATGCTCCATGTTATAGAATTTGTAACCATATTAAGATTCCTTATTCAGATATCTCACTCATATCATCCCCAAGAATTCCTTGCTCCCTAATGTTGATAGAACCTCTTAGAAAGACTATTGAAGAAATACTCTAATTGAGTATAAGATTTTAGTATTATTCAGTCTGTATAGCCATGTAAGACCCCAGAAATTTCTATCATAGTCTGAGCCTTAGACCATGTTAAGTGAAGCGTAAATCTGGTTCAAAAAGGTTGAGAAGTGTCTTTCCAAGGGAGAAATATTTTTAACCATGTAGAGCATTGAATAAGATTTCCATCAATACCAATTTCGTCAAAATCCAGCATCGGACGAGAAAGTTATGGCCATTTTGTAGAAAGCAGTCAAAACTGCCCAGGTGTGACGGCCAAGATGACGGACCATTGAGCTTGTGACAGACCGTCTCCTAGCCCGTCGCAACCAAGGCAGTGAATCCCTTTTCAGGCCCAAATGCGATGGCCATGACGACGAACCATCGAGGCAATGCCTCGACAACGTGCGACGGATGATCCGACTGACCATCGGGTTTGCGACGGACCATTGTTGAGGCCGTTGCATTGAGGTAGTGTGTTCTTTTTCTGACCGTTTGCGATGGATGATCCAACGGACCGTCACTTCGACCGTCACAGACCCCTTTTAGCATTTTTTAACTCATTTTTAAAAGGGCTTTTTGGTATTTTCCCACTCTTTTTAGGCCCATTTATATCCGATCAAGGCTCACAACTTTATTTCTCATCTTCAACATCAAAAATTAGGGTTTCTAAAAAATCAAAACCCTTCCTTCATCTTCAAAAATATTCAAGAGAAATCAAGAAATCAAGAATCTCTCTAAGAGCTTTCAAGAAAGAGTCTCTCTAAGGTATGTAGATGATTCTTGGGTTCCTTTCATCCAAGAAGCTCAATAACCCTTTTCTAAAATTCAAAGATCTTATGTTTGTGGGTTTTCATGATCCATGTGAGTTGAAATTGATGTTCATGCTATTATTGAGTTTTGATTCTGTTTGTTTGCAAGGGTTTCAAGCTTTGACCCTAGTATATGATATTCATGTGATGTTCATGATAAAACCTCTTTAAGTTGCTTGTTAAGTGATGTGTTCATATCAATTAAGTGAAGAAAATTGTTGAATAAGCAAAGCATGATCCCCATATATTTGATAAAATGTTTATGTGAAGGAATTAGAGCCATTATAGCATGTTGACTAGAAATCCCCAATTGTGTGCAAGCCCATGCATGTCAAGTTTTTGTTGAAAAGCCTTAGTGAATGAATTATGACATGATAGCATGAAATTATCCAATTATGTGCTCTTTGATACATGCTAAGACTTTAATACATGCCAAGTGTTTAGTGCAAGAACTTGTTGAATGGAGTATGATCCAATAGCATGTCCCGCTATATTATTACATGTTTAGGATTCCTAAATGCTTGAAGTGATGCCTTAGTGATTATGATTATGAATGATTATCCATGGTCTTGATTAGTCAAGAATGGTTCTGTTTTACTTTTGTGTTATTGAGTCCTGGGTGTATTTATACCCGATAATTTAGCTGTTGTCTAGAGCCCGTGTTAGTTTTCATGATAATTCCAGTCGAGCCATGATTCTCAGAACTCAGTGAGTTATAGATCTCTGTATTCTCAAACAGATATAGAACTTAAAAAAAATCTCAGTAATCTTTATAATCATCGTAATCTCAGTATCACTAATAATCTAACCTCAGTTTTGTACCCAGCTCAGATCTAGTAATAATCAAGTGTTCAGTTCTGACCTCTGTAGTAATTGAGTACTCTATTCAAAGCTCAGTGTCGTTCTATCAGATAATGAGATTCAGTAGTATTCTGTCAGATATGGAACCAAGTGAATTCAGCTTAACTCAGTCAGAACATTCGAGAAACAGGATCAATATCAAATTCAGCTTAGTTTGTGTCAGTTGGGAGTAGGAGCTAGCACTGAGCGAAGGCAGGGATGGTGGCTCCTTGTTAGAGAGGCAAATTCATTAGAAGAAATCCCCAAACTCCAGAACTGAGTAGCCAGTGCAGGATACAGGAGTCACCCATCAGGAAAGGCTGGTCAGCCGTCGGAAAGGCTTGACTATTATATGCCTTAGGCTTGACTTCCTACGAGGGTCACTCGTCAGATAGGCTTGACTAGAGAGGTCTTTACCCATGGCATAGTATTGATACCCTTCCAGCTGGGATCACAGGTTGGACCCCACCAGTTGAGATTCGGGGTATGTCGGTTAAGTGTCTACTTCCCATAGTTATAGTTTTAGTATCAATCTTTAGAAATTAAGATTGTTAGATATAGTCATCTATCTTAGTGAGGAACTCAGATAGTTCCATTGATTTATGGAACACCCGTCAGATAGGCTTGGTCTCATATAAAGTTATTCAGTATCATATTTAAATATCACCCATCATTTAGGCTTGATCTCAGTCTCAAATTTAGTTGAGTATTCTTGTTATTAGATCTAGAGATCACCCATCAGATAGGATTGATCTCAGTCTCAGATTCAGTTGAGTATTCTTGTTATTATATCTAGAGATCACCCATCAGATAGGCTTAATCTCAGTCTCAAATTTAGTTGAGTATTATTGTTATCAGATCTAGAGATCACCCGTCAGATAGGCTTGATCTCAGTCTTATATTCAATTGAGTATTCTTGTTATCAGATTTAGAGATCACCCTTCAGATAGGCTTGATCTCAGTCTCAGATTCAGTTGAGTATTCTTGTTATAGATCTAGAGATCACCCGTCAGATAGGCTTGATCTCAGTCTAAGATTCAGTTGAGTATTCTTATTGTCAGATTTGGACATGAACTTTTCTTATCACTGATAGTAGATGCTGGAATCATCCATTAGAGAGGTTTGATATCCGTTGCAGTCAGTTGAGAGTAGAAAGCTCAGAATTTAGTCTATGACATAAGTATATTTTGGTAATCAGCTTCAGTATCCTCAGATTCCAAGATCACTTGCTAGATAAGACTGATCTCAACTCTAGTACTCAGTTATCGGTATCAGATGATTCAGTTGTTCAGTATCTCAGTATTAGTAGTGAGTTTAGATAATAGTAATACAGTATCTGAGTTTCAGTATTCAAAGTCGTGATGGTTGTAGTTATGGTTTGTGCATTCATGCATGTGTTCTCATTCAGTATTCTCATGATTATTCAGTTAAGTAATTGTTCATGCATAAGCCCTTGCATTTATCCTTACCTCGTCTACATACTTGGTACATTCCCGTACTGGTGTATTTGTGCTATGGTTTTTTATTTGACTTCATAGGTTCAGAGGCACGAATCCAGAGTACCCTTAGTAGCTCAATCCCAGTCAACAGCAGTAGACATAGCAGTGAGTCCTCTTCATTCGAGGATGATACTTTTATCATTATTACATTAGATTTTGTCTATTTTCAGTAGATAGAGTTAGTTGGGAACATATCCCATCAACTCCATAGTTCAGATAGTTTAGAGGCTTTTCGGATAGATGTATCAGTATTTAGTTTTAAATTTTGAGTATTTTTAGATGTTTTGAACCTTATGGCCAGTTTTTGCATTTATTATCTATATTATGCAGTGTCGAGGTACAGATATTAGTAGAGGGTTAGCTTATGGTCCTTCGGGATCATGAGCACCATATGATGTTCCAGTTCCAGAAAATTGGGTCATTACAAGCCAGCTATTCAGTTTTGTATCCAGACAGACAAGTTCCTATGGTTTTCCCTCTTTCCATCTAGTTTTACTATCCAAAGTTTTATGAATATGGCTAGTCAGTGAGGTGATTCATTCATGTCCATACAAATTGTGAATTCAGTTCAGTCCATGCATCATGTTTTAGATTCAGATATTTAGTTATGAATCAGTACATAAGTTTTCAGTGCATGATCTTAGTTTTATAAATATATGATCTCATTTTCCCAAGTATTCCAGCTCGGATATTGTTATACCCTTTACACAACATTAGTCTTATTATCTCACGATTCGTGCTTACATAATTTTCGTAGAGAGGCCATGCAACTTTTTTCTTTTGATTCATATATGTGTTTTGTTGAAGAACAATCCAAAGGAAAAGTTACACACCTTATCCCATCTTTAGTAACTCTTATAATTTTATTGCATCAGTTATCACTTTGTAGTTGTATATTTATGATTATATCATAAACCTTTCAAGTGAGTTCTAAACTCTCAGCATGAATCAGGTCATTACAATCAATAGAGTCAAGTCAGCTCAGAAATCAGTTTCATGATGGATGCTATAATGTATCAGCTCATCTATATCATTCATTACCAGACATATCATGTGTACATTATTCCATACTTATATGACTTCAACAAGTTCCTACCCATCATTTAAGGATGAATAATTCCAAGGGCGAAATAATGTAACGCACCGTATTTTTGGGCTAAACTTTGAGTTGTTCCTATGTGTGTAAATAATAATCCCATGATTCATATTTGAATGCATGATTCATGATCATTATCCTAGTGTGGAGAGAGCTTATGAGGTGGAGAATATTCATAAGAATCACTTAAAGCAAAAAGAAATAAGAGCCTTTTGATTCCATAAGGGTCAGTTTTGAATGCATATAACTTCTTACATATGTGTAACTTTGCATCTTAAGACCCACCAAATTGTACATAATTGAATTATCTTTCTAACGATACCAATTTCACCTTAATTTGATACCAGAACAAAAAGTTATGGCCATGCAAAGGTCGTGCATCACATGCCAATTGTGAAAGGCCACTGGAAAGGGTGTGCAATGTCTAAACATTTCCCACTTGAGGTTGTACGATAGACATGCATCTCTCACCTTGTCTTGGGTGATTGTTTTGCATCGCATGGTGATTGCATAGTGCCAAAAGTGCTCCATTTTGACTTAAATCAAGTGCATTGAAGTCTTTTCACACCCCTAAATCATCCCTAATCACTCTTAATCAGTATAAGGGATATTTAAACATTTAAATTCCACTCACTTAATCCCAATAATTCATGTCACGATTCAAAAAAACCTCCTCCTCTCCCAAGAACAAATTCTAGCCCCTTTCTCAAAAATCAATAATTCAAGCTTCTAAGTATAATAAACCCTGAAGAAATCTTCAAAAAACCATCTATTGAGGTATGGGGATGTTCATCAATGGATCTTTTCACCCATAGAGCCCAATAACCCCTTTTTGAGTAAAGTATGAGTTTTTCCTCTATTGTGAAGTTTATTATGTTCAAGATAAGTTAAATTCATGTTCTTTCTTAATATTTTGAATGCAATTCATGTTCAAGTATGATTCCATGAAAAGTTAGGCTATCTCATGCTTCAATATTAGACCTCCCATGTCATATTCAAGTTAATTTTATGTTATAATGTCAAGTTATAATCTTAGTTACGAAACCATACTATTTTCCCATGTTCAACTTCATAATTGTCATATGTTTTATGAACACCCTATGCCTATATGTTCACATAATTTTAAATTTCAAGTACTAAGTTAGTTAAGCCATGAATCTTATCAATATATTCAGATATTTATAACCTTGCTCAGCACTATCAGAAATAAAGTTCAGTGGAATTTAGTCTAGTTCAGTATCAGTGTCATTCGGTTGTGAGTAGGATTTTGCACCGAGCGAACCTCGGGATGGGGGCTCACCCTCTAGTTAAGACTGGGTCCTTAGTAGTTTTCCCTAAGTTCAGAATTATGCAACCAGTATAGGATTATGAGATGTCACGCACTAGTTTAGGACTGACACTCTCTTAGGGGTCACCCACTAATTTAGGACTAACTCCCTAGTCCTTTGGGACTCATGTTTAGTGGATGCACATATCTAGTGTTACTACCCGTGGCATGGTACTGACATCTTTTCAACTAGATTTATAGGTTGGACCCTGATTAGCTCAAATTGGGTATGTCAATTATATGATACCTCCCATGATTTCTGTCAGTACTTTAGTATATCTCAGTTTAGGTTTGCTTAACCAAGTGTACAGGTTTTTAGTCATTTAGTTATATAGATTTCAGTCTCTCAGATTTCAGATTTATTTTAGAAACATATTTGTTCTTGGTCTTTCATTATTAGTTTTACATGTTCATGTTTTTCATGATTGGTATCCATACATGACCTTAAGTTTAGTTCTACAACATGTCCAGCTTTACATGAGATTTACATACAGTATTTATGTTTTACCGCTTCCCAGCTTTAGTTTTACTTATTCTAAAAAATTAAAGATTTAAGTAACTAAGTGTAGTGATTCACCAACTTATCAGATTATGTTTGTTTCTTATGTTTTAAGATACTTCAGCTTTTAGTTGATTTTAGTCTCCTTGTGAGTTTACTTGCACTTAGCATGCATGTTTAAAGATTATGTACCTAATTAGTTTTCATTATTGCATTTCACCCCTACTTACTCAATACATTCCAAAGTATTGATCTACATATATGTCTATGTGCTACATTGTCTTATAATATCGGTACCAGTTGTAACCTACACATCATAATAAGACAGTTTGTGGCTTCTAGCAAACAAATAATGAGTTCTCTTAGTTTGAGAATCTCCAGTCAGTTGTAGTTCATTTACTATATCATATTTATTCATATGTATTGATTTATGGTAAGTGGAGGCAAGTCCCAGCTATCTATATTCTATATAGTAGAGGCCTCATAAATAGTCAGTCAAAGTCATTACATGTATTCAAGTTTCCTTCTTTAGTTTAATCATGTTGTAAAATATATCAGCATTTCATTTACTTAGACTTTATCATGATCATGTTTCCACTTAGTAAATTTGGTGTTATACTATGTAATTTAGTTTCTCAAGTAGTATGCCAGATCATGGGTTAGCTTAGGATCACTTGTGGTTTCAAGCACCGTGTTACGACTTGGGGAGAGTCTTCGGTCGTGACAAACTTGGTATTTGAGACCAGAGTTCAAGTGCCCTAGGATGTCTATGAAGGCGTGTCTAGTAGAGTCTTGTAGAATGTCACAGAGACATTTGTACCTTTCTTAAAGAGGCTACAAGTAATTTATGAAATATTTCCTGTCTTTCATATCTCAAATCGTGTAGTAGAAGTATTCTCTTAGAGACTTATACAGGTTGTTACGTTACTCCATTGGTACTAACTCTGCCTTATTCTTGAGGCAATAGAAATAGCCAAGCTTAAATCCTTACAGATAGAGTTTTCTCATATAGTCCCCTATTGACATATATGGGATTGTACACAAGTTCAAAAGTATTGCATCAGTGCTTTTAAGTTTTGAAGTTTGAAAGAATTCATTCACGTTCATAAAAATCATGTACTAAGCCAAAGTTAGATGTGCTTTTAGATCCCTTTTCAGAATCCTATGATAGCATGTAATCAAGAGTTAGAAGCATAAACCCAGAAGTTTAGTAGCATTAAAGTGGGAATAGTGTTATCTAAATTTAGTAAATTATGTATCCATGGGGCTAGTTGTATGAAGGTAAACCAGTAGGCTTTAAATAGTGTATGCAAGAACTAAAGTTTATTGATTAGAAATTAAGTATGGTGATGTGTCTATAATTAAGAGGTATGCCCGAGGTGAGATAGGATTATAGTATTTCTATGTTTTAACAGTGTGTGTTCTTAGATAGTAACCTTGAGTTGTTAAGTGTGAATGAGGCTATGTAGTATATAATGTTCTTATCAGCTAACTTTTGGATTATTGGCTGATGATGTTGGGTATGTTGGTTTAATGATAATTTTCATAGTTTAGGGAAAAATATAAGTTTAGATATGTGATATTAGTACGCTATGAAGGAAGTTAGTATGTTTCATTAAAGTTTTGGGTATATCCATGTTAAGTGTTAGAATTAAATCTTGGATGATTGATCTAATAGAAAGAAAAGTTGAAATTCTTGATGGTATGAGATCACGGTTTGGTGACACTCATGAAAATTTTAAGTTAGTAAGTGTATAAGTTATTATTTAATGACTATTAGGGCTATAGAAAGTTAAGAGTTGCATTTCAGTAGGAAGTACCAGCAGCGGGTTTTACACTCTTAAGTGTAGTCTTTTAGGGTGGATTTATTTTTTATTTGTAGTTATATCTCGAACTCTAGAGTAGAATGATTGGAGTTATGTTTAGATTTTTTCAAACGGGTCCACAAACTTAGAATTATAGCTTTAATCTAAGGGGGAGATATAGAACAAGTAACTAAGTCATGCTTTCATATTCTAGTAGTGATGCTGATATATTATAGACAATCAGTAGGGGAGGAAGATGCCCGATCCATTCTTATTACAGTGCAAAGTTTTGTACTTCAGTCATCACGACATCTACTTGTGCCTTACCTGTCGGCTCAATAATCAAAGTTCATGTTCATGCACATCAAGGAGAACCATGTGCTCTTCTAGTTCCTAGTGTAAGGAGTTCCAGTTCACTCAGCAGTATTGTAAAACCCCGAATCTGGTACCCAGAATGCTACACAGTGCTCATGACCTCGAAGGACCACAAGCTAACCCATGACTAATATCAGTACCTGTATACTGCATAATAAACTATATAATGCAGAACCATGAACTAAAAGGGCCATAAGGTTCAAAACTGTAACATAACTAATAAAAATATAACATTTGGATGGGGTATGAAATACCTAAAACAACTGAAATAACTGTCTGAACATGATAGTCTGGAAAATCTCTAACTGACTGAACTGTCTGAATAAGGAGTTGATGGGACATGTCCCCAACTAACTCCAACTAATAAATTAATTAATGAGATAATAAAGTAATGATCATGTCCTCGAAAGATAAGGACTCACAGCTAACACTGACTGCTGAGATTGGAATCTACTAATGCTCTGGAGCTCGTGTCTTTGAACCTAAGGTATAAGACACCATAGCAAAAATGTGTCAGTACTTTGAATATAATGGTATACACGTGAGGTAGGATGAATGCATGGATATCATATGCATAAACAATACTAAATAACTAACTAATATGAACGTGATAATGTATGCATGCATACATATTAACAATATCTGAAATCGTGATAACATGAGTTTACTGATAACTAACATGACTAATGACTGAGTTCTGATAACTGATAACATGAGTGACTGTATCTAACAGTATTGAATCTGATGGAACTAGCTGAGTTCCATATTGTATCTAAATTGACTGTATCTGACAGTCTTGAATTTTGTAACTTGAAACTGTGGGAAGTAGTCATCTAATCGACATGCCCCAAATGATGCATTATAGCTAAATTGGGGTCCAATCTATTCCCTTATTGGAAGGGTGTCAATACCGCACCATTGATAAGGACAACATGTGAGTGACCCTAGACTAGCAGGTTAATCTAATGAGAATGGTGGGAACCAACAACTAGCAGGTTAAGACACCTTATCTACCCTCAACTTGCAGGTATGATTTCTCAACCTACGCTGGCTACGTAGTTCTGGAATACAAGGATTATTTCTAATAATTGCACTCTCTACTGCCAGGTGATTTCCCATCCTTAGGTTCACACGGTGCTAATTTCTACTCCCATCTGAATAGACACTAACATGGATTGAATTTACTAAATTCTAATAACTGACGGAATACTATTGATATCTGACAAATGACTGAGTTCATGAGATTACTGAGGTTACTAATTACTAAGCTTTCCTGAGTCACATGACTAACTGAGTTTATGGATCATGGTTTGACTGAGCATATCGTAAAAACATGACACTGGCTATAGGGATACAACTAAATTATCGGATACAAGTACCCCCAGGACTTGATGGAAAGAAACTGACAAAGCATGACTTTCTTGAATATATGACCAATATCGCAATCCATAATTTATTTATTGAGGTAATTCATCAAACATGTGATATGCATAAGCTTGAACATAAATGGTGATTTCATATGATCATACTAGTTGGGCATTTTTTTCCTTCACATAGGCATTTAATCAAACACATGGTAAGCATAGTATATGTAGAAAACATTGTATAATAAATAAACATCATGATTCAACTCTAATTTCATCATCCAAGGGTTTAATCATAGGTGCACATGAATCTACCTTTATACTAATTAGTTCCACATAAAATTGATTACCCAACATGAAATTCATAAACAAATCCATACAATTGAACTTTGAAAAGATATTCTTGGGCTCCATGGATGAAAGGTGTCCATGAATGAATACTATGCATACCTGGTAATGAGATTTTTGAAGTTCTTGAACTCAAAGGATTGGAATCTCTTAGTTCTTGAAGAAGATTTGGATTTTGTCCTTGGGGATTAATCTTAGAGATAAAACTCTAATTTTTTTGTTGTAGATGGATAATGAATTTCTGGGCTTTGGTCGGATATAACTAGGTATATAAACAGGTGGTAAAAGACCAAAAATCCCCTTTAAAAGTGGCTTTAAAATAACTGAATAGAACATGCGATGGCGGGTACGACAGTTTGTCGCTGGGTCGACGGTCCATCGAACGGACCATCACACTGGGACCAGAACTGGAACTTACTGCCTTGGTACGAAGGTGGGTTAGGATGGTCTGTCGCTGGGTCAATGGTCCATTGGTCCTGACCATCTCTTTTAGGCAGAATAGGGCCTCACTGTTTCCCTTGCGACGGCATGAGCGACGGTCCGTTGCTAGTCCAAAGTTTTGTCATCCTGGTCCATCGATCCAGGGAATAAGGTAGTCAAACTACCTCACTACAACAGTCATGGGCGATGGTCCGTCGGCCTCACCGTCGCACCTGGGTGGTTTTACTGCCTTTTGTATTTCGGCCATAACTTTCTCTTTCGATGTAAGATTTTGATGAAATTTGTATCGATGGAAATCTTATTCAATTTACCACATGAAAAAAAGAAGTGAAAATCTTAAAAATACCACGTGTACAAAGTGGATTCATCGTTCAAAAAAAGTTTCTAACATTCTTGTGACAATTTCAAGCTAGGAAAAGTACGGGGTATTACAATATCTCCCCCTTGAGAACATTCATCCTTGAATGAGACTAAGTGAGGGGAAAGAATATAAACTGATGTACATACTAAACATGACTAGGGGGAACATGATTTCATGACTGACATGACTGATAACTAAATATATCATACTGAACATGCATATTTGATGCAAGTGTAACTGATTCATGAATGCATGACTGGGTTTTCTGATGAACTAAGTTTCTCACAATGAGAATACATGTTTGATGCATAATTATATAACTGAGATGATACATGAATGCATGACTGAATATGCAATGGCACTTGGTAACAAGTTTGTGATGAACACTAAACATAAAACTGAGTAAGCTTAAGGAGAAATGTTACCGTGAGCTTGATATGAGTTGGCAATGAAGAGGTAAGGATTCTTGGTATGCATGTTTGCTTCTGCTTCCCAAGTAGCTCCCTCAATGGACTAATTTTGCCAAAGAACTTTAACTAGAGTGACTTCTTTGTTCCTCAATCTACAAGTCTGATAGTGTAGGATTTCGACCGGAATCTCTTCATAAGAGAGGCTATTCTAAACATCTACGCTCTAAGTAGGGACTACAACTATATTGGGTTATCTATGCACTTCATGAGCAAAGAGAAATGGAAGACTAGATGAACTGAATCTAGATATGAAGGAAATTCGAGCTCATAATCTACCTTTCTAAAGCAACTGAGAATCTTAAAGAGACTGATATATCAGGGACTAAGCTTTCCCTTTTTGCCGAACCTCTTCACTCCCTTCATGGGAGAGATCTTTAGATAGAAATGATCATCAATCTCGAAATCGAGATCCTTTCTACAAACATCTACATAAGACTTCTGTTGGCTCTGACCAGCCCGAAGTCTTTCTCTGATCAACTAAACTTTCTTTAAGGCATCGAATACTAAGTCAGGCCCTATGATTGAAGCCTCACTAACTTCGAACCAACCAATTGGAGATCTATACCTCCTACTGTAGAGAGCTTTAAATGGAGCCATCTTAATACTGGAATGATAGCCATTGTTGTATACAAATTTAATCAAAGGTAAGTGGTCATCCCAACCTCCCTTGACATCAATTGCACACACACGCAACATATCTTCTAAAGTTTGAATGGTCCTTTCTGCTTGACCATCTATCTGAGGATGAAAGGTTGTACTGAGATGAACTTGGGTTCCAAGACCCTTTTGGAATGCTTTCAAGAAATGAGAGGTGAACTGTGTACCACTGTCTGAGATAATAGATAATGGAACACCATGCAATCTGACTAACTCTCTGATGTAGAGTTTGGCATAATCCTTGGCTGAATAAGAGGTATGAACTAAAAGAAAATAAGTTGATTTGGTCATCCTGTCTACAATGACCCAAACTGAATCATGTTGACGACGAGTTCGAGGCAAACTCATCACAAAGTCCATGTTCACTTTTTCCCACTTCTATGTAGGAATACTAAACTCCTGCATAGACCCACTAGGCTTTTTATGCTCTATCTTAACTTGCTGACATGTAGAGCACTTAGCCACAAAATCTGCAATGTCTTTCTTTATCCCACTCCACCAATAGATTTCCCATAAATTGCGGTACATCTTTATGGCCCCTGGATGAATAGAGTAGTGCGTACCATGCGCTTTTGGAAGGATTTGCTGCCTTAAGTCATCTACAGCTAGAACACACAGACGACCCTGACAACATATAACACCATCTCCCCCTTGGGAGAAAACCTCTACTTTCTAATCCTTGACTGACTTTTTTAACTTGACAAGGCTAGGATCCATATCTTGTTTTTCTTTTACATCAGAAACTAGAGATGATTCTAAACTACTTAGAACCTATATATCACCCTCCTCTGTATCGACTAAGTGAACCCCTAGTCTGGCAAGCTGATGGACTTCCCAGGCTAACTTGTTTTTATTATCCTTGACATGAGCAACACTACCTACAGACAGTCTAATGAGAGCATTGGCAACTATGTTGGCCTTGCCCAAATGATAAATAAAACTCAGGTCGTAATCTTTCAAGAGCTCTAACCACCTTCTCTGATGAAGATTGATCTTTCTGATAAAAGATATACTGAAGGCTCTTATGATCCATGAACACATCTACATGAACACCGTATAGATAATGCCTCCAAATCTATAAGGCAAATACTACGACGGCTAACTTAAGATCATGAGTAGGATAATTTTTCTCATGGGGTTTAAGTTGTCTGGAGGCATAAGCTATGACTTTACCATGCTGCAAGAGAACACAAAGCAAACCTACTCTAGATGCATCATAATACACTACGAATCTATCTGAACCATCTAGAAGAGCTAGAACTAGAGTTGAGGTGAGTAGAGTCTTCAACTCCTAAAAGCTCTTCTTAGAAAGATCTGACCACTGAAACTTGACACTCTTCTGAGTCAATATGGACATAGGGGATGCAATAGAAGAAAATCCCCCAACAAACCATCTATAATAGCTAGCCAAACCCAAGAAAATCTTGATATCTAATGGAGAGATAGGGCGAGGCCAGTTTCTTACTACTTTGGTCTTTTGAGAATATACTCTAATGCCATCACAGGAAATGATATTGCCAAGGAATGCTACTGACCTTAGCCAAAATTCATACTTACTAAATTTGGAAAATAGCTAATGATCTCTGAGAGTCTGAAGTACTGAGATAGTCTGCATGATCTAGCTCACTGCAGGAATAGACTAGAATATCATCTATGAAGACTATGACGAACATGTCTAAGTACTTCTTGAACACAAGGCTCATCAAGTCTATGAAATCTGCTGGGGCATTGGTGAAACCAAAGGACATGACTAGGAATTTGAAGTGACCATACTGATTACGAAAAGCTATTTTTGGAATGCCACATTCTCTGACTCCAAGTTGATGATAGCCAAATCTGAGGTCTATCTTAGAGAAATAACTGGCATCCTAAAATTGGTAAAACAAGTCATCAATTCTGGGAAGAGGATACTTGTTCTTGACCATGAATTTGTTAAGCTGACGGTAATTAACACACATTCTAAGAGAATTGTCTTTCTTGCGCATGAATAAAACTAGTCCACCCAACGGGGACATGCTAGGCCTGATGAATCCCTTATCTAAGAGATCCTTCAACTGCTCTTTCAATTCTTTGAGTTCTACAGGAATAAATATAGGCTAAGTATCTAGAAGAAGATCAATGCCAAAGTCTATTTCCCTTTTAGGAGGAATTCCTGGAAGATCTTAGGGAAAGACATCTGAATATTCATTCACGAATGGGACTGATTCAAGACTGGAGTTTTGAAACTAGTGTCCTTAACATGAAAAAGATAATAAACACATCCCTTGGATATTATTTTCCATGCCCGAAGGTAGGAGACAAGCTGACCTCTGAAAGCGGACACTACCCTTCCACTCTAGGATGGGTTCATTCGGAAACTAGAACTGGACTAATTTGTTTCTGCAGTCGACTGTGTCATAGAAGGAAGGAAGATAATCCATGCTGAGAATGACATCAAAATCAGTCATCTCTAATTAGACAAAGTCTATTGAAGTGACTTTCTTAGATACCATAATCGGGCAATTTCTGTATACCCACCGAGCTATAATGGTTTTACCTACTGGGGTAGAAACTGAAAAGGGCTCTACAAGAATTTTGAGACTGACTCCGAAATCAACTGCTATATAGGGAGTAACAAAAGACAAAGAAGCACCTGGATCTAGCAAAGAGTAAACATGCACGTGAAAGATCTGTAACATACCAGTAACCACATCAGGAGAATTTTCTTGATCTTACCAGGACTGGAGAGCATAGAGTCTATTTGGGCGTTGCCCATAAGTAGCACTGGAGGTGGTACCCTACTGATTTGGGCAACCAGACTGAGCTGAGGAATGATTCTTTTGACCCTATGGACTTGAACAATCTCTAACTCTGTGTCCTAGCTTTCCACACCTAAAATAGGTATCACTGCCAACTCTGTAAGTACCCCAATGGTTCTTGCCATAATTCTGACAAAAGGGTTAGGTACGGGCACTGCTAACACTGCTCTGAGACTTAAAGCCTAGCACTTTATCTCTGGACTTAGGCATAGGAGCACTAGCAGAAGAAGGAGCTGGAACAAAGGACTTAGGATGAAATTGATAACGGTTTCCTTCTTCTGATTGAGGCTGAGCAAAGTTAAAACTGCCTATCCTTGCTTTCTTATTCTGCTTCTCCCTCATCTTAATCTTTTGCTTCTCTATCTACTAAGCATGAGTCATAATCCTAGCTAAATTCATCTCACCATTCAGCATGGCGGAGCTACACTCATTAACCACGCTATCATTTACCCTAGAAACAAACTTACTCATTTTTTTCCTACTATCTGCAACCACATGAGGGGCATATCTGGCTAATTAAGTAACTTAAGAGAATACTCAATCAACGTCATGTTGCCCTACCTGAGGTCGGTAAATTCTAACACCTTAGCTTATCTAAGCTCTAAGGGTAAAAATCTATTAAGGAAAGCAGAAGAAAAATCCTTCCACTCAACTGACCCTACATCAACTTCCCTCTCTGACTTCCATTCTTAAACCAAGTGTGAGCAAAATCCTACAAATAATATGTATCTAGCTCTGTACTCTCACTAGAAGTAACCCCCATGATGTCTGTAACCTTCTATATTTGATCTAGGATTTCCTGAGGGTCCTTATCTGCCTTAGACCAAAGAAAGGATGGAGAATTTATTCAGGTGAAGTCTTGAATCCTGGATATAGCTGAATAGGACACTGGGTTGGCTGAAATGATAGTTGGTCATTCATTTTGAGCAGTAACTGACTGAGAAAGAGTAGTGAATGCTGCTCTAAACTCTACATGAGAAACATGTTCATCCAAGGGATCTTATTAGACAAGCTGAGTTCTTCTCTTGAGAGGCATGTTCTTAAATAAAGAGAAAAAATAGATTACACTGGGTGATTGAATTGAGATTATGCTCACTGGAATGACATGAATACTGAATGAAGGGAAAGTGTTCCTAAAACATCGTATAGCCTCCTGCACATAAATCTGGCATGTAAGACACACATGAACAAGACTTTACTAGATGTGGCTTTTAGATTTCCTAGGATTCTATTGAACCTTAGGCTCTGATACCAAGTTTGTAATGCCTGGAATCTGGCACTTGGAATGCTACACAGTACTCATGACCTTGAAGGACCACAAGCTAACCTATGATTGATATCAGTACCTATATACTGCATAATATACTGTATAATGCAGAAACATGAACTAAAAAGGCCATAAGATTCGAAATATAACATTTGGATAGGGTATGAAATACCCAAAACAACTAAAATAACTATCTAAACATGATAGTCTGAAAAGCCTCTAACTAACTGAAATGTCTGAATAAGGAGTTGATGGGATATGTCCCCAACAAACTCCAGCTAATAAATTAATTAATGAGATAATAAAGTAATGATCATTTTCTCGAAAAATAAGGACTCACTGCTAACTCTAACTACTGAGAATGGAATTAACTGAAGATCTAGAGCTCGTATCTCTGAACCTATGGTATAAGACACCATAGCAAAAATGCATTAGTACTTTGAATATACTGGTATGCATGTGAGGTAGGCTGAATGCATGGGGTTCATATGTATGAACAATACTGACTAACTGACTAATATGAACATGAGAATGCATGCATGCATACATAGTAACTACATTTGAAATCATGATAACATGAGTTTACTGATAACTAACATAAATAATGATTGAGTTCTGATGACTAATAACATGAGTGATTGTATCTGACAGTCTTGAATCTAATGGAACTAGCTAAGTTCTGTACTGTATCTGATTTGACTATATCTAATAGTCTTAAATTCAGTAACATGAAATTGTGGGAAGTAGTCATCTAACCAATATGCCCCAAATAATGCATTATAGTTGAATTAGGGTCCAATCTGTGCCCTGATTGGAAGGATGTCAATACCGCACCACTGATAAAGACAATATGTAAGTGACCCTTGACTAGCATGTTACTCTAATGAGAATGGTGGGAACCCTCAACTAGCAGGTTAAGCCACCCCATCTACCCTCAACTAGCAGGTATAATGTTTCAACCTATACTAGCTATGTAGTTCTGGAATGCAAGGATTGCTTCTAAGAATCACACCCTCTACTAGCAGGTAAGTTCCTATCCTTGGGTTCACTCGGTGCTAATTTCTACTCCCATCTTAATAGACACTGAACATGTTTAAATGATCTGAACATGGACTAAATTTACTAAATTTTGTTAACTGATGAAATACTACTGATATCTAAAAAATGACTGAGTTCGTCAGATTACTAAGGTTACTGAATTACTGAGATTTCTTAAGTCACATAACTGACTGAGTTCTATAGATCATGGCTTGACTGAGGATATCATGAAAATATGACACAGGCTCTAGGCATATAGCTAAATTGTCGGGTACAAGTACCCTCAGGACTTGATGGAAAGAAACTGACAAATCATGAATTTTTTTAATAAATGACCAACATCACAATCCATAATTAATTTATTGATGCAATTCATCAAACATGTGATATGCATAAGGTTGTACATAAATGGTGATTTCATACGATCATACTAGTTGGGTATTTTTTTCCTTCAAATAGGCATTTAATAAAATACATGGTAGGCATAGTATATGTAGACAACATTGTATAACAAATAAACATCATGATTCAACTCTAATTTCATCATCCAAGGGTTTAATAAATAAACATCATGATTCAACTCTAATTTCATCATCCAAGGGTTTAATCATAGGTCCACATGAATCTAAATTTATACTAATCAATTCCATATAAAATTGATCACCCAACATGGATTAGAATTTAATTGGTCATCATCAACATGAACAAAATCAACCCAACATGAAATTCATAAAGAAATCAATACAATTGAACTTTGAAAAGAGATTCTTGGGCTCCATGGATGAAAGGAGTGCATGAATTAACACTAAGCATACTTGGTAATGAGATTCTTGAAATTCTTGAACTAAAAGGATTGGAATCTCTTAGTCCTTGAAGAATATTTGGATTTTGTTCTTAGGGATTAATCTTGGAGAGAAAACCCTAATTTTATTGTTGAAGATGGATAATGCATTTTTGTACTTCAATCGGATATAACTAGGTATATAAATGGTTGGTAAAATACCAAATATCCCCTTTAAAAAAGTCTTTAAAATAACTGAATGAAATATATAATGGTGGGAATGATGGTCCATTGCTGGGTTGACGGTCCATCGGACTGACCATCGCACTAGGACCAGAACTGGAACTTACTGCCTTGGTGCGACAGTTGGGTACAATGGTCCATCACTGGGTCGATGGTCCATCGTTCTTGACCGTCGCTCATATGCAGAATAGGGCCTCATTATTTCTATTACGACAGCCTGAGTGATGATCTATCGCTAGTCCGATGGTCCGTTGTCCTGGGTCATCTATCTAGGGTAGAAGGTAGTCACACTGCCTCACTGCGATGGTCGAGGGCAATGGTTTGTCGCTAGTGTGGTGGTCCGGTGGCCTCATCGTCGACCTGGGCAGTTTTACTAACTTCTGTATTTTGGCCATAACCTTCTCTTCTAATTTTGAATTTTAATAAAATCGGTATAGATGGAAAGCTTATTCAATTTTTCACGTGACAAAAAGTGAAAATATTAAAAATATCACATGTAAAAAAGTGAATTCATCTTTCAAAGAAAGTTTCTAATATTCTTGGGATAATTTTAAGCTAGGAAAAGTACAGGGTATTTCAAGTACAAATTATATTCTATAAATTTATCAACTCTGAACTCTGGTCATGTAGCTCATGAATAATGTACTCATGCTTTACTTATGATCAAATCCAAGTACTCATGCACACTCCTAATGATCATCAAAATTCAGATTATGTCATTTATGTCCCTAGTTTAGCTCTCTTTAATGAATTCATGTCGTTGATACTCTACTCCTCAAGCCTCAGTTAAGTTTAAAAGGTATGCATAGTATTTTTTTCATGCTATAGGTCCTTATGTTTTTACCTTTTAGTGACGTGTCCTTATAAAATAATGGTGGCGAGAAGTAATTGTTTAGATGGGAGAGAATAAATGTTTCATGTTGGGGAAAGATTGTTGTATGCTTGTTTTGTCAAAGGCTATAAGTCTGAAAAAAGATTAAGCTAAAGCTTTTGATATATATCATGGTTAGTTAAAATTTGTGTGTATTTTCTTGAGGATATTACATGAAAGTTATTATTGATAGAGGTTTAGAGAATATAAGAAAGATCCTCTAATGGGTTATTTGCCTAGAATTTCATGTGTGGTTATAGTGATAGGCTTGAATTTCATGTTGGCATATAAGTGGATGGGTGCATTATGCGCTAGTGAATTCACAGTAAGAGGCTGAATTTATTTGTTGAAGTGGTAAGAAGAATTGTTCTTGAGATGAGAAGTTGTGAAAATGCATAGGGTATTGAATTCATGGTTTATACTAGTAATATGGTGTTATGTGTTACACTTTGTAATTTTTAGTTAGGCTTGAACATAGTGAGAGCATGTAGTTAAACTCAGATTTTGGCAAGAGTACTTATATTTACCCATGTGAGAATTATAAGTTAAATCAGATGAGCAGGGTATTTAATGGGAAAAGTATAGTTAAGGGAGTATATAATAAGTGTGGCTAAGCTTGAAATTTAGCAATTTTTTTGCCTAAGGATTAGTAACTCTATCCTATATTTTATTTCGTGGGCCTATACTCTATGTTACTGAAGTTGTAACCATATTGAGATTCCTTGTTCATATATCTCACTCAGATCATGCCCAAGAATTCCTTGATCCCTAATGTTATTAGAACTTCTTAGAAAGAGTGTTGAAGAAATACTCCAGTTGAATATAAGCTTTTAGTATAATTCAGTCTGTATAGACAACAATTCAGTTTAGTAGACAGACAGACAAGTTCCTATGGTTTTCCATCTTTCCATCTAGTCTTACTATCCAAAGTTTCATGAATATGGCAAGTCAGTAGAGGTAATTCATTCACATCTATGCCAATTGTGAATTCAGTTCTGTCAATGCATCATGTTTTTGATTCAGCTATTTAGTCATAACTCAGTTCATAAATGTTAAGTGCATAATCTTAGTTTTCCAAGTATATGATCTTAGTTTTCCAAGTATTCCAGCTCGTATATTGTGATACCCCTTGTATGACCTTTGTATCATTATCTCATGACTCGTGCTTACATAAAGTTCTTGGCGAGGCCATGCAGCCTTTTTTTTAATTTTTATACGTGTTTTTCTGGAGAACATTCCAAAGGAGAAGTTACACACCTTATTCCATCCTTAGTAACTCTTGAAATTTTATTGCATAATTTATCACTTTGCAGTTATATATGCATAATCGTATCATGAAAATTTCAAGTGGGTTCTAAATTCTCAGCAAGAACCAGCTCATTATAGTCAATAGAGTCAAGTCAACCCAGAAATCAGTTTTCATGATGGATGTTATAATGTTTCAGATCAGCTATATCAATCATTACCAGACATATCATGTGTACATTATTCTATACTTATATTATTCAAAAAATTCTGACCCATCATTTGAGGAGGAATTATTCCAATGGGGAAATAATGTAACACCCCATATTTTTGGGCTAGACTTCGAGTTATTCCTACGTGTGTTTACTATAATCCCATGATTCATATTTTAATGCATGATTCATGATAATTAGACTATTATGAAGAGAGTTTATGAGATGGAAAAATGATCATAAGAATCACTTAGAGTAAAGTAAGATAAGAGCCCTTGATTCAGCCAAATTTTGTAGTTTGATTCCACAAGGGTCAGCTTTAAACGTGTATAACTATTTACATATGTGGACTTTTGCATCTCAACACCCATAAAATTGTATATAATTTAATTTTCCTTCCAACGATACCAATCTTTCCTCAATTCAATACCCAAGAGAAAAGTTATGGCCATGCAAAGGTCATGCGTCACATGATCATAGCAAAAGGCCATTGGAAAGGGTATGCGATGGCCATGCATTGCCCACTTAGGTATGTGTGATGGCCATGCATTACCCACCTTGGCTTGGGTGATTGTTTTGCACCGTATGGTGCTTGCATAGTGCCCAAAGTGCTCTATTTTAACTTAAATCAAGGGCGTTGAAGTCTTTTCACACCCCTAAATTGTCCATAATCACTCCTAATCGATATAAGGTGTCTTTAAACACATAAAATTCTACTCCCTTAACCCCAAGCATTCAAGTCTCGATTCAAAAAACATTCTCCTCTCCCAAGAACAAAATCCAATCCCCTTTCTCAAGAAATCAAGAATTCCAGCTTCCAAATTCAAGAAATCTTCAAAAACCATCTATTGAGGTATGTGGATGTTTATCAAAGGGTCTTTTCACCCATTGAGCCCAAAAACCCATTTTTGATCAAAGTATTAGTTTTTCCTCTATGGTGAAGTTCATTGTGTTCAAGATGAGTTAAATTCATGTTCTTCCTTAGTACTTTGAACTCAATTCATGTTCAAGTATGATTTCTTAAAAAGATAGGTTATCTCATGTTTGAATATTCGATCTCCCATGTCATATTCAAGTGAAATTCATGTTATAATGTCAAGTTTTGATCTTAGTCATGTAACCATTCTATTTTCTCATTTTTTAAGACATTCCTATGTTCAAATTCATAATTCTCATATGTTTGATAAAATGTCTACTTTTTGGGTATTTGAACCATGATTCAATCATAAAATTTTAATCTTTAATATTGTATTTTATGATAATTTAGTGATGGTGGGTTATGAACACCTGATACCTTTGTGTTTACATAATTTTAGAATTTCAATTATTAAGTTAGTTACGCCATGAATCTTATTTGTATTGTAATACTCCAAACTTTTTTTGAAGTCTAATTTAGTTTCTAGAAGATTTAGGGATGACTTCCTAAGTGAATGATGTTTAAATCAGATATTAAGTCATTTTTAAAAGGGTATTTGGGTTTTTTTTTCTACCCGTTTTAACCCCTAATTATACTAGACCAGAGCTGATAACTTCATTATTTATATACAGCACCAAATTAGGGTTTCTTTTAAAGATCAATCCCCAAGAACAATAAATTCTAGGTGTTTAATTTCGAGTCAAGAATTCAAGCTTTACTTCGCCAATCTTCAAGAAATCATCCACCCAAGTATTTTTAGTGTTGATTCATAGGTTCCTTTCACCCATGAAGCTCAAGAATCCTATTTTAAAATCATAAATTGTGAAACCTATGTTGTGGATTAATTATAATCATGTTTATGTTATTGTGCGACTTCCAAGTTGGAAGCTTTAATATGTTTTCATGAAATTAGTTAATGTATGGATTGAAATTGATGAAATTGAGTTGAATGAAGGAACTTGATGTATTAAGTTGATGTTCATGCTTAATCCCTAAGTTATGCATACTTGATGTTTGATAAAATGCCTAAGAGAGTAAGATTTATGCTTATTGACTCAATAGGACCTAAATGATGAATCCATGTTTTATCCTTATGTTTCAAAATGACTCTCATGCTATTATGATACATTGAAATTATTTGATATAATGCCCATGAGATTAGAATTGTGTAACCATGATATATTTGAATGCATTCCTATTTGTGCACAAGAGTATGAGAACCAAGTGCTTTATGAAACTCCCAAGTGATTGTATTATGAATTATTGATTATGGTCATTTGTTCAAGAAGTATCATGTCATCAATTTCATGATATCGAGTCCTGGGGGTACTTGTACCCTACAATTTAGTTGTGTACCTAGAGCCAGTGTCAGTTTCATGATAATCTCATCCAAGCCATGATCAGTAGAATTCAGTCAGTTACATGACTCAGGAAAACTTAGGAAATTCAGTATCAGTCTAGAAATCTCAGTAATCTCAGTAATCCTAGTCATTTATTAGATCTTAGTAATATTTCATCAGTTAACGAAATTCAGTGAACTCAGTTCAGTTCAGTCCAGTATATTTAGTTCAATGTCTATTCAGATGGGAGTAGGATTCAGCACCGAGTGAGCCCAAGGATGGGAACTAACCTGTGAGTAGAGTGTCTGATTCTTAGAAGCAATCCTTGTACTCCAGAACTACGTAGCCAACATAGGTTGAGACATCAAACCTTCTAGATAAGGGTAGATAAGGTGTCTTAACCTGTTATATGAGGGTCCCGCTGTTCTCATTAGATTACCTGTTAAATAAGGGTCACTCATAACTTGACCTTACTAGTGGCACAGTATTGACACCCTTCTAATTAGGGTTACAGATTAGACCCCAACTCAGCTATAATAGCATATTAGGGGTATATTAGTGAAAGGACTACTTCCTACAGTTATAGTCTCAGTCTTAATCTCAGTAATAGAACTCAGATAGTTCTATTGTATCTAGACTGTCATATACAGTCACCCAATACAATACAAAACTCAGCTAGTTCCATCATAATCTAGAATGTTTGATACAGTCACTCAGTATCGGTTACACCAATTATCAGTAACTCATTATATCATTATTTAGAATCAGTAGTCAGTATTATCACGAATTCAGTTACAGTTACTTATTTATGCATGTATTATCACATTCATGTTATACAGTTAATTAGTATTGTTCATGAATATGAACACTTTGCATTGAGCCTACCTCACTAGCATACCAGCACATTCAATAATGCTGACGCATTTGTGCTATGGTGTTTTATACCATAGGTTCACAAGTATGAGCTCCAGATTATCAGTAGCATTCCAATTTTAGCGGTCAGAGTCAGCAGTAAGTCCTCATTATTTGAGGATGTTATGATTTGATTTCTTTAATTCTACTGTACTTAGTTTATTTCAGTAGTTGGAGTTAGTTAGGGACATGTCCTATCAACTCCTTATTTAGACAATACAGTGTTAGAGTCTTTCAGACTATAGTATGTTCAGATAGTTATTTCATTTGTTTTGGTATTGATATACTGTATTTTCAGATGTTGTTTTTTATTAGATAATTGAACCTTATGGCTTTTCAGTCTTTTATTCTGCATTTATATAGTATATTATGCAGTTTTTAGGTATATATATCAGTCATGGGTTAGCTTGTGGTCCTTCGGGGTCATGATCACCGTGTAGCATTTTGGGTACCAGATTTAGGGTGTTACAAGTATACTCAGATATTTATGATCATGTTGAGCACTATTAGAAATAAAGTTTAGTTGAATTTAGTCTAGTTCAGTACCAGTGTCATCAATTGGGAGTAATATTTAGCACCAAGAGAACCTAGGGATAGGTGCTCACCCGCCAGTTAGGACTGGGTCTTTGGTAGCAGTCCCTAAGTTTCAGAACTACATAGCAACTGTAGGATTATGAGATGTCACCCAACAGTTTATGACTAACACTCTCGTAGGGGTCACCCGCCAGTTTAGGACTGACTCTCTAGTCCTTCGGGACTTATGATTAGCGGATCCACACAACCAGAGTTAGTACCTGTGGCACGACAGAGTTAGTACCTGTGGCACGATACTGACACCCTTTAACTGGGGTTATAGGTTAGACCCTAATTATCTTAGATTGGGACATATCGCTTATATGTTACCTCCCACAATTTTATTCAGTATTTTGGTATATCTCAGTTCAGGTTTGCTTGACCAATTGCAAAGGTTTTAACTCATTCAGTTATACAGATTTCAAATTTATTTCAGAAACATATTCATGCTTGGTCTTGCATTCTCAGTTTAACATGTTCATGTTTTTCATGCTCAGTATTCGTACATTACCCTAAGTTCAGTCCTACAACATGTTCAGCTTTACATAAGATTTACATACAATATTTATGTTTTACCACTTCCCAGCATCAGTTCTATTTATTCTAGAAAAGTAAAGATTTATGTAATTAAGTGTAGTGATTCATCAACTTATCAGATTATGTTTGTTACTTATGTTTTAATATATTTCATCTTTCAGTTTATTTTAGTCTCTTGGTGAGTTTACTTGCACTTTGCATGCATGTTTTAAGATTAGGTACCTAATCAATTTTACTTATCTCATTTCACCCCCACTTACTCAGTACATTCCAAAGAATAATCCACATATATGTCTATGTGCTACTTTATCTTATAATGTAGGTACCAGTTGTAACCTACACATCATAATCAGACAGTTTGTAGCTTCCAGCCAGCAGGTGATGAGTTCTCCTAGTTTGAGGATCTCTAGTCAATTGTAGTTCATATATTGTATTGTATTTATTCATATGTGTTTTTTGTTTTAGTTGGAGGCATGTCCCATCTACCTATAGTCAGTATAGTAGAAGCTTCATAGACAGTCAGTCAGTCATTACATACAATTCAAGTTTCCTTCTTCAGTTTTATCACATTGTAAAATGTATCACAATCTCATTTATTCAAACTTTATCATGATCATTTTTCTACTTAGTAAATTTTGTTTTATACCATGTAATTCAGTTTCTCAAGCAGTATGCTAGATCATGTGTTAGCTTGGGATCAATTATGGTTCCAAGCACCGTGTTACGACTAGGAGGTAGTCTCCAGTCATGACACATGCTATCTGTGCTCCACGATAAGCCTGTGCCATGCCAATGGTCATAGTAACTCTAAAATCCTACTTTTTCTTAAGTTTTTCAAGGGTAAACTTGTTATTTACATCCTAAATGATCCTATAATTAATATTAAATTGTTTTCCTCATCCCATAAAACAAATCCACCATTCCCTCTCTTCCTAAACACTCAAGAACTTAAAAAAGAAGGCTTTCCTTTCTAAAATTCATACTTTCAAGGCTCCAAATTTAAAGGATTTCTCCCATCGTTCATCTTTATGGTATGTTGGAGCAATACTTTTCATGAGGAACATTGTTCATTCCCACAAGTGAGTCAAAATTCTATGTTAAGTCATGATTTCAAGTTAGGTTTTTGAACATTTAAATATCCTAAGTATCGTTCTTGAGTTTTGTTATAACTTTCTTCTTATATTCTTCAAGTACATTTAATTTTTTTCCAAATTAAAGTAGTTCTTGAACATATAGTCAATTTCGATATTTGAGGGTTAGTTTCACATATTGTTTATGAGATGGGAGTTTGTATTGAAAATTGCATTCATGTTCAAAATAGTTTAACTATTGCTTTGTTATTAAGTATATTCAAAGGTAAGCACTTTTGAATAATTAATGAAAACACACACACACACACATATATATATATATATATTATACCATGACTTGAAAAGTCAAAAGAAGTTATCGTATCTTGAAAAGAGAAAGGAAGTTATAGTGATTTACAGCCAAGACTCACAAAGAAAGAAAATTTCTTGAAATGGTATTGTAGAGATTAATATGTTTTTTAAAAAGTATCTTAAAACTAATAATATGAGCAACTATTATATTTTGGAGAGGATTATTTAGCACTAAGTAGGGTATGAATTTGAGGTCACATGCCTCAAAACTATGTTATCATTGTAGGTTTGCCTTTGGGCTAACAATTGGATCCATAAGATACATTTCATATTACACCTTGATAACTTGTAGGATGACTCCTTAATATTGGCAAGACATTGGACTCCATATTGCTCACATAGTTTATGTCGATTAAGAGAAACTCCTCCCAATTTTGAGAGACTCAATATTTGTTCAAATTACTTATTATTTATGATGATTGTGTCAAAGGTGTTTTCTACAAAATTTCAATTAATTACTTTTGGGTTTATATTTCATGAGGTTTACAATTTAATTTTATATATACTTTTAGTAATCTATGTATTTCACTACTTTAGTTTCAGCAAATTAACAAGGAATGACTCGGTAAGTCTTTTGTTTCACATCTCCCAATATATGGCATATGTTATGTTTTAAATTCCATAGTTATGCCAGTTTTAGTATTCTTTTTTCTTATATGAACCAACGCATTCAAAGTATTGACTCTCTTTTTGGGTTGTGGATTATGGCATACAGACTTAGGACGGCAGCTAGATCTTTCATTAGACCTTTCCTGTATCAGCTTATGGTGAGTCCACTTTGCATAAAGAGGACTTGGTAATGAATTGTTAGATTTTTAACTTATTCAATAGTTTTAGTTCCAATTTTTACTTCTAATAAAGGTAGCTTGAAGCCATGTCGTAGCAACTTTTTCAATTCATGAGTTATAGAGTCCTTATTAAACATTAGACAGTTGGATGTTTCATTGTCTTTTAAAGTCGATATTCAATATTTTAATTTGAATTTAGTCTTATTTCTAGAGATTGCTTCCATAATTATCTTCTACCTTCTGCATAATTTCAAAGTTGACTTTATGAATAGTTTTCTAGAATAAGGGTCCACATGGGATACTCATGGTTCTAGTTGCTATGTTACATCATGGGTATAGGCTCAGGGCATGATAAATCTGGTATCATAGCATAAGGTTCAAGTGTCCTAAGGTGTGTATGAAGCTGTGACTTGTAGAGTCCTAATTATGGGTGTGAAGCGCGCCACATCAGGAAGCTACAAGGAATTTAGGAAAGTTCTTTGTCTTTTATGTTCTAGTTTGTCCAATGTTGTAACGACCCGATTTGCTGAACCGGAATGCTACACGGTGATCATGACCTTGAAGGATCATAAGCTAATCCATGACTGATATCTGTTCCTGTATACTATAGAAGATAACATAATAATGCTGAAATATGCACTGAAAGGCTATAAGGTTCGATAATGAACAAAACTGAATAATGTAACATCTGTGTGGGGTAATAGAATACCCAAAACAAAACTGAAGTCTAAAACATGATAGTCTATATCTAGTCTGCATCTAGTCTGAAAGGCTCTACTGTCTGAAGAATCTGAATAAGGAGTTGATGGGGATATGTCCCCAACTAACTCCAACAAATAAGCTAATCAATGAGATACTAGAAAATTATTATGTCCTCGAAGGATAAGGACTCACTTCTACTCTGACTATTGAATCTAGAATCTACTGCTGATCAGGAACTCATGTCTCTAAACCTATGGTGTAAATTAAAAAGAAATCACCATAGCGCAAATGCGTCAGTACATATATACCGAGTATATATGTCAGGAAGGCTATATGTAATGGTTCACATGCATGAATAATGCTAACTGACTGTCTAACATTAACATGAGAATATATGCATAAATACATAACTATAACTGACAACGTGATTTTGTAATTTTTGAGTCTGTATACTGATAACGTGACATACTGGTAACTGATATGACTGATAACATAAAGGACTATATCTGAATAATGCTGATAACATGGGTGACTATATCTGGGTATAACTGATAACGTGGGTGACTGTAGCTGACAGTCCTAAATCTGATGGAACTATTTGAGTTCTATATTGTATCTGAGTTGACTGTATCTGACAGTCCTGAAATCTAAAGAACTATTTGAATTCTATTACTAAGACTGATTGACTATATCTGATAGTCCTGATTCTGTAACATGAAAATATGGGAAGTAGTATCTAACCGACATGCCCCAAAGGTGCTATAATAGCTGAGCTGGGGTCCAATCTATGCCCTGCTTGGAAGGGTGTCAATACCACACCACTGGTAAGGAAAACATGTGAGTAACCCTTATATAACAAGTAACTCTAGTGAGAACGGTGGGAACCCTCACATAATAGGTTAAGCCACCTCATCTACCCTCATATAGCAGGCTACGATGTCTCAACCTATGCTGGCTACATAGTTCTAGAACACAAGGATTGCTCCTAGGAATCACACCCTCGTATAATAGGTGAGTCCACATCCTTGAGTTCACTCCGTGCTAATTCCTACTCCCATCTGAATGGACATTGAGCATGATTTACTCAACTGAACTGAGCATGGACTGAGTTACTGAATTTCTGTGGTTGATGGATTACTACTGCTATCTAACGACTGACTGAATCATGAGATTTTGGAGATTTTTCCTGAGTCATAAGACTATTTGAAGTCTAAAAGTTCATATCTTGACTGAGAGTATCGTAAAAACATGACATGGCTCTAGGCATATAGCTAATATTTTGGGTACAAGTACCCTCAGGACTCAATAGAAGGAAACTAACATAGCATGATTTACTTGAAGACTTGACTAACATCATAATACATACTACATTCATAGGAGCCTTTCATCAAACATGTAATAGGCATAAACTTGTACATACATGGGGATTTCATGATATCATGCTAGTTAGATAGTTTTCCTTCATCTAGGCATTTAATCAAACATATCGTAGGCATAGTACATGTAAAGCACATTATATAACAATTAAACATCATGCTTCAATTTCAATTCCATCATACAAGGTTTTAGTCATGAGATTTCATAAATCTTTATCTATACTAATCAACCCACATGGAATTTATCATCAAATCATGGAATAGAAATCAATTCCTTATTTATCAACCTGGAAGAGAACGTACAAAGCATGAAACATAAAGAAAATCCATAACTTGTAGTTAAAAAGGATTCTTGGACTTCATGGATGAAAGGAGTCCACGAATGAACACTATGCATACCTTAGATCATGATTTCGTGAAGATTGATGATGAAACCTTCCTAAAATTAGACCTTCTATGAAAACCCTAGCTTGAGTTCTTGAGAGTATTTAAAAAAACACTAATATTTTGGATGAATAAGGGCTAAATCCTGTGTTTATAAGCTTATGGGGGGGCAAATTGACCTTTTTAACCCTAGACCCGTAATTTAAATTTTTGTAAAATTTCTCAAATTGGACCCTTGGTGCAATGCGGTGCTATCACGCTGTGTCACTGGAAATTGACAATTGGGAAACTGCACGGTGGTGCGATCCAGAGCTATCGTATTGCTGCCTTAGCTATGACCTAGAAGTTTGGTGAGACGTGCTAGTATCGCAGAGCAACACTAGAATTTGACAATTTCCATTTGAGCTGTCTCCGCGATGCGTGAAGGCTCAGGTCAAACACTGTCTCTCAAAAAAGACTTTAACTCTTCGCCCGGGTGTTGGATTTGGACGAATTATATATCGATGGAAAGCTTATTCAATTTTTCATGTGATAGAAAGTAAAAATTATGGAAGTACCATGTGTATAAGAATGAATTCTTATTTCAAAGTAAGTTCTAACATCCTTGAGATGATTTTCAAGCTAAGAAAAAGTATGGGTATTACAATATCTCCCCCTTGAGAACATTCATCCTTGACTGAGACTGTCTGAGAGAGGAAACGATAAGCTGAACATGAATAACTAGAATATGATCTCATAACGGACGTGACTGACAATCTGAACATAACATACTAAACATGTATATCTGATGCATGCGTAACTGATTCATAAATGCATAACTGAAAGTTCTGAAGAACTAAGTTTTCTCATAATGAGAATGCATGTCTAATGCATGACTATATAACTGAACTGATACTTGAATGCATGACTGAATATGCGGTGGTACTTGATACCAAGTTTATCATGGGAACATGAACATGAGATTGAATACTAAGTTAGCGATGTACACTAATTATGAAACTGAGTAAGCTTAAGGAGAACTGTTACCTTGAGCTTGATTTGAGTTAGCGGGGAAGAGGTAAGGATACTTTGCTTCTACTTCCCAAGTATCTCCCTCGACAGACTGATTTTGCCAAAGAACTTTAACTAGAGGGACTTTTTTGTTCCTCAATCTACGAGTCTAATAGTCTAAGATTTCAACTGGAATCTTTTCATAAGAGATGATGTTCTGAACATCAATGCTCTGGATAGGTACTATAACTGATGGTTTACCTATACACTTCTTGAGTAAAGAGATGTGAAAGACTAGATGGACTGAGGCTAGATCTAAAGGCAATTCGAGCTCAGAAGCTACCTTGCCGAATCGACTGAGAATCTTGAAGGGACCAAAATATTGGAGACTGAGCTTTCCCTTCTTGCCGAATCTCTTCACTCCCTTCATAGGAGAGATCTTGAGGTAGAAATGATCACCAATCTGAAAATCAAGATCCTTTCTACAAATATCTTTATAATACTTCTGTCAGCTCTGAGCAGCCCGAAGTCTTTCTCTAATTAACTAAACTTTCTCTAAGGCGTCGAATACTAAGTCAGGCCCTATGACTGAGTCCTCACTAACTTAAAACCAAACGATTGGAGATCTATATCTCCTACCATAGAGAGATTCAAATGGATCCATCTGAATACTAGAATGATAGTTATTTTTGTATGCAAATTCAATCAAAGGCAAGTGGTAATCCCAACTACCCTTGAAATCAATTACACACGCCCTTAGCATATCTTTCAAAGTCTAAATGGTCCTTTATAATTGACCATATGTCTGGGGATGAAAGGTTGTACTGAGATGAACTTGGGTACCAAGACCCTTTTGGAATGCTTTCCAAAAATAAGAGGTGAACTGGGTACCTCCGTCTGAGATAATAGTCCATGGAATACCATGCAATCTGACCAGCTCCTTAATGTAGAGCTTGGAGTAATCTTCGGCTGAATAAGAGGTATGAACTGGAAGGAAAAGATTTGATTTGGTCATTCTATCTACAATGACCCAGACTGAATCATGCTGATGACGAGTTCGAGGCAAACCCATCACGAAATTCATGTTCACAACTTCCCACTTCCAAATAGGAATATTGAACTTCTGCATAAGACCACTAGGCTTCTGATGCTCTATCTTAACTTGCTGACATATAGAGAACTTAGCCATAAATTTTACAACATCTCTTTTCATCTCGCTCTACCAATAGAAATCCCACAAGTCGCGGTACATCTTTGTGGCCCCTGGATGAATAGAGTAGCACACACCATGTACTTCTACAAGAATTCACTGCCTAATGTCATCTATGTATGGAACACAGAGATGACCCCGACAATGAATAACACCATCTCCCCCTTGGGAGAAAACCTTAATTTTCTAATTTTGACCTGACACTTTTAGCTTGACAAGGCTAGGATCCTTATCTTGCTTTTCGTTCACCTCGTAAACTAGAAATGATTCTGAACTACTCTGAACATATACACCACCCTCTGAAGAGTCGACTAAGTGAATGCATAGTATGGAAAATAGGTGGACTTCCTGGACTAACTTCTTCTTACTATCATCTACATGATAAATACTACCCATGGACAGTCTACTGAGAGCATCGGCCACTACGTTGGCCTTACCCGGATGATAGAAAACACTAATGTCATAATCTTTTAAGAGCTCTAACCACCTTTTCTGATGAAGATTGAGATCTTTTTGAGAAAAGATATACTAAAAGCTCTTATGATCTGTGAAGACGTCTCCATGAACATCATATAAATAATGCCTCCAAATCTTCAAGGCAAATACTACAGCTGCTAATTCAAGATCATGAGTAGGATAATTCTTCTCATGGGGTTTAAGCTGTCTGGAGGCGTAGGCTATCACCTTACCATGCTGCATGAGGACACAACCTAAACCTACTTAAGATGCATCACAATGAACTACAAAATTGTCTGAATCATTTGGAAGAGCTAGAACTGGAGCTGAGGTAAGTCGAGTCTTTAATTCCTAAAAAATTTTCTCGCATAAATTTGACCACTGAAACTTGACCTTCTTCTGAGTCAATCTAGACATAGGAGATGCAATAGAAGAAAATCCCTCAACAAACCATCTGTAATAGCCAGCCAAACCCAAGAAACTCTCAATATCTAATGGAGAAACAGGGTGAGGCCAGTTTCTTACTGCTTTGGTCTTTTGAGGATCTACTCTAATGCCATCACTAAAAATAATATGGCCAATAAATGACACTGATCTTATCCAAAATTTGCACTTACTAAATTTGGTGAATAACTGATGATTTCTAAGAGTCTGGAGTACTATTATGAGATGGTCTATATAATCACGCTTAGTGTGGGAATAGACCAGAATATTATCTAAGAAGACTATGATGAACATATCCAAGTACTGCTTATACACACGGTTCATCAAGTCCATGAAAGTTGCTAGTAAATTGGTAAGACCAAATGACATGACTAGAAATATAAAGTGATCATACCGCATACGGCAAGCTGTCTTTGGGATGTCATATTATCTAACTCTAAGCTGATGATAGTCTGATCTGAGGTCTATCTTAGAGAAATAATTGGCACCCTAAAGTTCTTCAAACAGTTCATCGATTCTAGGAAGAGGATACTTGTTCTTGACCATAACATTATTGAGTTGATGATAATCTATACACATTCTGAGTTAACCATCTTTCTTGCGCATAAATATAAGACTGGTGCTCCCCACTTGGAAATACTGGGTCAGATGAATCCCTGATCTAAGAGATCCTTCAACTGTTCTTTTAGTTCCTTGAGTTCTATAGGTTCCATTCTATATGGAGGAATAAAGATAGGTTGAGCGTCTAAAAGAAGATCAATATCGAAGTCTATTTCCCTTTTGGGAGGAATTCCTAGAAGATCTCTGGGAAAGACATCTAAATATTCATTCACTACTGGGACTAATTTAAGACTGGGAGCCTTAGAACTGAAATCTCTAACATGAACTAGATGATAAACACATCCCTCAGATATCAATTTCCTTGCCCAAAGGTAGGAATTAAGCCGACCATTAAAAGAGGATACACTACCCTTCCACTCTAGGACGGGTTCATTCGGGAACTGAAACTGAACTTTTCTATTTTTGCAGTCGACTGCGGTATAGCAAGAATGAATCCAATCCATGCCAAGAATGACATCAAAATCAGTCATCTTTATTTTGACTAAGTCTGCTAAAGTGACTTTCTAAAATATCATAATCGGGCAGTTCCTAAATACCCGTTGGGATATGATGGTTTTACCCACTAGGGTAGAGACTGAAAATGGATCTGGTAGAATTTTAGGATTGATTCTAAAATCAACTGCTATATAAAGAGTAACAAAAGAGCAAAGAATAAATATGCATATAAAAGATTTGTAACATACCAGTAACTACATCTGGAGAACTTTCCTGATCTTGTCGAGTCTGAGAGTATAGATAATTTGGGTGTTGCCCACTAGTAGCACTGGAAGTGGCACCCTGCTGATTTGGGCAACCGGACTGAGCTGAGGAGATATTTTATTGACCCTGAGGAGCTGGCTATGAACAGTCTCTAAATCTATAGCCTAGCTTGCCACAACCAAAACAAATGCCAATACCTACTCTACATACACCCTGATGGTACTTACCACAAGTCTGGCAAAGAGGATAGGTGTAGGCACTACTAACACTGCCCTAGGTCTTAGAGCCTAGCACTCTATCTTTGTTACCCTCTCTGAACTTAAAAACTGGATCACTGGCTATAGTGAGAGCTGGAACTGATGACTTAGGACAAAACTGAGAAAGGTTTCCTTCTTTTGACTTAGGCTAAGCGAAGTTGAAACTACCTGTCTTCGTTCTCTTATTTTACTTTTCTCTCTGCTTAATTTTCTGCTCTTCTATCTGCTGAGCATGGTTCATAAGTCTAGCTAAGGTCATGTCACTATTCAGCATCGTGGATCTGTACTCATTAACCACACTGTTGTTCACCCTTGAAGCGAACTTACTAATCTTAGATATACTGTCTGCAACCATACGAGGGGCATACCTAGCTAATTGAGTAAACTTAAAAAAATACTCTTTCACTATCATATTGCCCTGCCTGAGGTTGATAAACTCTAGCACCTTGGCTTCTCTAAGCTCTTGGGGAAAGAATCTGTCTAAGAAAGCAGTGACAAACTACTCCCACTCTATAGGACCTGCATCATCTGATCTTTTGGACTTCCACTATTTGAACCAAGCATAAGCCACATCCTACAACTGATATGCAGCTAGCTTAGCACTCTCAACAGTAGTCACCCCTATGGCGTCTGTCACTTTCTGAACTTGATATAAGAATTCTTGAGGGTATTCATCTACCTTAGACCCAAGGAAGGTTGGAGTATTTATTTGGGTGAAGTCTTCAATCCTCGTTGTAGCTGAGTTGGCCACTGGATTGGCCAAAAGAATTGTTGGTCATTCATTATGAGTAGTGACTGATTGACCAATAGTGGTAAATACAGTCCTGAACTCTGCATAAGAAACATGATTGTCTAAAGGTTCTTCGGGTTGAGGGGCTGATAGATTTCTTCTCTTAGGAAGCATGTTCTGAAATAAAGAGAAGAAGCGGATTAGACTGAGAGACTGACTTGTGATTATGCACACTGGTACGACATAAATACTAAAAAAGAGGAAACTATTCTTAAAACATCTCATAGTCTCTTGCACATAAATGTGGCATGCAATACACCCATGTACAAGACTCTACTAGATACAGCTTTCAAACTTCCTAGAACTCTATTGAACCTTAGGCTTTGATACCAAGTTTGTAATGACCCGATTTGCTGAACCGAAATGCTACATGGTGCTCATGACCCCAAAGGACCACAAGCTAACCCATGATTGATATTTGTACCTGTGTACTGCATAAGATAACATAATAATGTGAAAACATGCACTGAAAGTCCATAAGGTTCGATCATGAACATAACTGAATAACATAACATGTATGTGGGGTAATAGAATACCCAAAACAAAACTGAAGTCTAAAACATGATAGTCTGTATCTACTCTATATCTAGTATGAATGCCTCTACTGTTTAAAGAATATGAATAAGGAGTTGATAGGACATGTCCCTAACTAACTCTAATAAATAAGCTATTCAATGAGATACTAGAAAATCATTATGTCCTCGAAGGATAAGGACTCACTTCTACTCTGACTACTAAATCTGGAATCTATTGTTGATTAGGAACTCGTGTCTCTAAACTTATGGTGTAAATTAAAAAGAAAGAACCATAGCGCGAATACGTCAGTACATATGTACTGAGTATACATGTGAGGTAGGCTATATGCAAGGGTTCATATGCATGACTAATGCTAACTGAATGTCTAACATGAACGTGAGAATACATGCATAAATATGTAACTACAACTAATAACGTGATTTCATGATTTCTGAGTCTGTATACTGATAATGTGACATACTAGTAACTAATATGACTGATAATATGAAGGACTATATCTGAATAATGCTGATAACATTGGTGACTGTAACTGGGTATAACTGATAACATGGGTGATTGTAGCTGACAGTCCTGAATCTGATGGAACTATCTAAGTTTCATACTGTATCTGAGTTAATTATTTCTGACAGTCTAGAAATCTGAAGAATTATCTGAGTTCTATTACTGAGACTAATTGGCTGTATCTGACAGTCCTAATTCTGTAAGATGAAACTGTTGGAAGTAGTATCTAACTGATATGCCACAAAGGTGCTATAATAGCTGAGATGGGGTCCAATCTATGCCCTGCTTGGAAGGGTGTCAATACCACACCACTGGTAAGGACAACATGTGACTAACCCTTATATAACAGGTAACTCTAGTAAGAATGGTGGGAACCCTCACATAATAGGTTAAGCCACCTCATCTACCCTCATATAGCAGGCTACGATGTCTCAACCTATGCTGGCTAAATAGTTCTAGAACACAAGGATTGCTCCGAGGAATCACACCCTCGTATAATAGGTGATTCCACATGCTTGAGTTTACTCGGTGCTAATTCCTACTCCCATCTGAATGGACACTGAACATGATTTACTGAACTGATCTGAGAAAGGACTAAGTTACTGAATTTCCATGGCTGATGGAATACTACTGATATCTGACAACTAACTGAGTCATGAGATCTTGGATATTTTTCCTGAGTCATAAAACAATCTGAAGTCTAAGAATTCATAGCTTGACTGAGAGTATCGTGAAAACATAACATGGATCTAGGCATACATCTAATATTTTGGGTACAAGTACCCCCAGGACTCAATAGAAGGAAACTGACATAGAATGATTTACTTGAAGACTTTACTAACATCATAACACATACTACATTCATAGGAGCCTTTTATCACACATGTAATAGGCATAAACTTGTACATACATAGGGATTTCATGATATCATGCTAGTTAGACAATTTTCCTTTATCTAGGCATTTAATCAAACATATTGTAGGCATAGTATATGTAAAACACATTATACAACAATTAAACATCATGCTTCAATTTTAATTCCATCATACAAGGTTTTAGTCATGAGATTTCGTAAATCTTTATCTATACTAATCAACCCACATGGAATTTATCATCAAATCATGGAATAGAAATCAATTCCTCATTTATCAATATGAAAGAGAACATACAAAGTATGAAAATATGAACAAAATCCATAACTTGTAGTTAAAAAGGATTCTTGGACTTCATGGATGAAAGGAGTCCATGAATGAACACTATGCATACCTTAGATCATGATTTCATAAAGATTGATGGTGAAACATTCTTAAAATTGGACCTTTTATGAAAACCCTAGCTTGAGTTCTTTAGAGTATTTGAGAAAAACATCAATATTTTGGATGAATAAGGGCTAAGTCCCGTGTTTAGAAGCTTATATAGGGGAGGGAATTGACCCTTTTAACCCTGGAAACGTAATTTAATTTTAAGTAAAATTTCTTGAATTGGGCCCTTGGCACGACGCGGCGCTATCACTTCGTGTCATTGAAAATTGACAATTGGAAAACTACACGGTGACGAAATGCAGAGCTATCGCATTGCCACCTTATCTACGACCAGGAAGTTTGGTGTGACGCACAAGTATTACAGAGCAATAATGAAATTTGACAATTTCCATTTGAGCTATCTCCACGACGCGCTGAAGGCTCAGGTCAAACACTATCTCACTAAAAAAGCTCTAACTCTTCGCTAGGGTGTTGGATTTGGGCAAATTATATATCTATGGAAAGCTTATTCAATTTCCCACATGATAGGAAGTGAAAATTATCAAAGTACCAGGTGTATAAGAATGAATTCTTATTTGAAAGCTAGTTCTAACATCCTTGAGATGATTTTCAAGCTAAGAAAAAGTACGGGTATTACAAATGTAGTTACCCTACAATAAATCTTCTAACCCTTACTCTTGTATTTCAGATCATGCCTCCAAAGTAAAATTTTGATTAGTGATCCATATCAACCTATAACATCCCAACTGGGGCCAATGCCCCATTTATACCTCTTACTCATGGAATGCAGACCTTTAATGGAGTCTGCACTTTTAGCCTGGCTACACTTATTGGGCTTTTATCTATCCCATCTAGTTATCTAAGGGCTTCCAGAACCATCTTTAGTCGAACTCAGTCACCTAAGGGTAAACTTTTTAATGCTATGTTCAAATAGACCATTGAAATACTTGCTCAGATTGTGTCATCTTTTTATCACTAGTTAGGTAGTGTTGGTTCTGCTAATGATTTCACAGACACTACTAGAATCGATTAGTTCATGTGATTGAACCCACAAGTTTTTACTAGGTCCCAAGTTAAGGATGATAACTAAGATTTTGTTGATGAAATGGTGAAGATTTTTAAGGTCATGCATGTTAGTGATACTGAGGGATCTGAGTTTGTAGCTTATCAGCTAAAGGGTATGGCTTATCAATGGTACGATGAGCAGGAAGGAATTAGGGGTGAGGATGTTGAAACTATAGTTTGGGAATATTTTTTTGTGGCCTTTCTTGGTCACTTCTTTCCTCAAAACTTGAGAGAGGGTACATCTAAGGAATTTTTAAATTTGAAGCTAGGAACTATGATTTTTAAAGCATATGCTTTAAAGTTTATTCAGTTGTCACACAATGCTCCAGAGTTAGTGTCTAATATAAGAGCCAAATTAAGAAAATTTCTATCTAGGGTATTTGATGGTATGAAACTAAAGTGTAATGGGCAATGTTGAACTATGACATGGACATTTCTAGGTTGGTGGTGTATGCTCAGTAGGTAGAAGAGGAAAACAAAAAGATAGTAGATGTGAATCGTCAAATAAAAAAGGAAAAATCTATGGATTATGAGGTGAACCATAATAAAAATTGAAATAGGTCTTTCTTTCATAATAGATTGTGTGGTACAGCTCTATCTTCGGCTAGTGTACCGACTCCTAATTACCAGTCCTATAGTTCTCAGAGTTCCTATTAGTACCCTTCTTGCACTAAGTGTGGTAGGCCTTACCCAAAAGAATGTAGGGTTGGTATAGATGGATATTTCATATGCATCCAGTTAGATCACTTTCTAAAGAATTACCCATCAACAAATTAAGTCAATAGAGGTAGAGCTTTAGATGTAGCATCATCAGCTACAGAAGACCATGTTGCCTAGAAAGGAACTACTTTAGGAATTGGTGGGGGTCAAACTGATTGTATTCCTCGACTAGCCCATGGAATCTTGAAAATCCTCTCAATGTTTTGAATGCTAAGTTGTTTAACTTTCCCTATGAGTAGAAAGTTTGTGTCCCCAAAACCCTATTTCTTTTCATGATCTTGTTTAGCTTGGAACCTAAGTGACTAAGTTGTATGAGAGCTATAATATTAATTTTGGAGGTCTGATTTAGGTATGTTTGATGTGTTGTTGTCCCGTGGGTTTAGTAAGAATGGTTTAGTAATTGGGAATAGTTGCAGTCCTAAGTTTTTTACTTGAGTCTAAAGGGGAGATGGTGAATTTTCAAGCATAGGATAGTCAGAGTGTCATTAAGTTTTTTTAGATATTTGTACTTGTGAGTGACTATGTCTCATCTAGCTTGAGTATTTCCTCTCCACGTTAGTTGAGAAGTTACTCTACTTCAAATTTTGTATGTTAACACTTTCTCTCCTATTCCATAATCGATTCCTCAAGAAATCACAGAAATCCTTACTTATCATGTTAACTCCTAAGGGCATTCCATATCTTCCAAGTCATGGTTAACATGTTTTAAAGACTTCTATCTATGTATGCTTTGTAGATATCCTAGTTTTAAGTTGAAATATCTAGCCTCATGTTTTGGCCTACATGCAGAATAAGGTCATTGATGTTTTTGTTTGTTCTGTCATCTTAGATTTACCCATCATTTGGGGACAAATGATCCCAAGGGGGAGATATTGGAACACCCTACACTTTCGGGATAGAATTTGAACTGTGCTTCATTCATGCATACATAGATCAAAACTTAATGATTTCTATTCAGATATAAGTGTGAAGATCAATTCTTTAGTGTGGATACATCTTTATAGATGACTTGAGTCCATATAAATTTCCTAACTCAAAGTTGAGTTGAGAACCTTCCTACCAATTGAGTTCTAGTAATTAATTTAACTAGGGGTAACTTCAAATGAGCATTTCTCCCAGAATATGAAAATTTATGTGTCCTATTACCTACCAAATTAAAGGTATTTGATTCTTCTTTCCAAAGAATTCAATTTTTCCTTAATTCGATAACAAAGTGAAAAATTATAAGCATTTTTATGAGCAACTAGTAAGGGTCCGTGATAGAAGTGTGACAAGGAGGTTATGCTCTATTTAAAGAAAGTGGCATTCCAGCTGTGTTCTATGATAAGGTAATTCTATGCCATTTGTCATAGAGGTGCTAAAATCCCATTCTTCCTTCAGTTTCTTGAGGGGAAACTAGACATTTATGTCCTAAATGATCCTATAACTATTGCTAAAGTGTTTTCCCTCATCCCATAACACAAATCCACCATTCCCGCTTCTCCCAAACTCTTAAGAACATTAAAAAGAGGGGTTTTCTATTCAAAAATTTATACTTTCAAAGCTCCAAATTTAAAATATTTCTCCCATTGTTCATCTCTAAGGTACGTAAGAATAATACCTTTTGAGGGGAACCTTGTTCAAACCCATAAGTGAGCCGAAATTCCATGTTAAGTCATTTCAAGTTAAGATTTTGAATATTTAAATATCCTAAGTGTCGTGCTTGAGTTTGATTATAACTCTCTCTTTATATGCTTCAAGTATTGTGATTTTTTTCCCCAAATTAAGGTATTTCTTGAACACACGGTAAATTTTGATATCCGAGGGGAAGATTTACAATAAGTTTATGACTTGGGAGTTTGTATTGAAATTGCATTCATGTTCCAAATGGTTTAACTATAGTTTTGTTATTAAGTATATTCAAAGGTAAGCACTTTATGAACAATTTTTAAATAGGCCTATATATATATATATATATATATATATATATATATATGTATATATATATTATACCATAACTTTAATAGTGAAAAGAAGTTATCGTATCGTTAAAATATAAAGCAAGTTATAATGATTTAGAGACAATACTTATAGAGAAAGAAAGTTTCTTGATATGGTATTATCGTGATTAATATAATTTTTATAATGTATTTTAAGACTTTTGATATGAGCGGCTATAATGTTTTGGTGAGGATTCTTGAGCACTGATTAGGGTATGAGTCTGAGATTACATGCCCCATAATTACGCTACCACTGTTTGTTTGCCATCGGGCTAAGAGTTGGATCAATAAGTTTTGTTTCATCTTACACCCTTATAAGTTGTTGAACGTCTCTTCTTAATTTGGTAAAGATATTGGAATCCATGTTTCTCACATGGTCTATGTCGATTAAGAGAAACTCACCCAATTTTAAGAGACTCAATATTTGTTCAAGCTACTTATTATTTATGATAATTGTATCAAAGGTGTTTTCTATGATATTATGATTAATTTTTTCTGGGATTATATTTCATGAGTTTTAGTAGTTGAGTTAATATATTCCTTTAATAATTTATTCAGTAGTACTTTAGTCTCGACAAATTAATAAGGGGAGAGTCGATAAGTCTTTTGTTTCCCACCTCCCTAGTCATGGCATATATTATTTTAAATTTCAAAGTTATGTTAGTTTCAGTTTTCTTTCCACTTTTATATACTAACACATTAAAATTATTGATGCCTTTTTTGCACTATATCATTTTATGATGTAGATTCTGGCATACAGACTCAGAACCACAGCCAGACCTCTTATTAGACCCTCCTTGTACCCACTTGCAGTGAGACCTTCTTGCATCCAAATGACATAGTGATGATTTGTTGGAGTTTCAACTTATTAGATAGTTTCAGTTCTAATTTTTTGTTCTTACAAAGGTAACTCGGGTCCATGTCCCAGCATCTCTTTCCATTCATGGGCTACAGAGGCTTCAGTAGACATTAGATGATTAGATGTTTTGTTGTGTTTTAAAGTTGATATTTAGTATTTCAAGTTTAAATTTACCTTATCTGTAGATTTAACCCATAACTATATATCTAGCTTCTGCATAATTTCAAAATTGAATTTATAAATAGTTTGTCAAGCCAAGGGACTGCTTGAAATCACTCATGGTTCTAGGTGCCTTGTTACGTCCAGGGTATAGGATTTTGGCGTGACACAGTATCACCAGCTTACCTTTATAAATTTTTTAATACATGATTTATTTTATAATACTGAGATTATCTTCTCCACTTACCCCAACTAACACAAGAGATGGTTTGGTCTTTTTATAAACATTACTCTATGTTCAATAGGAAAATTCATCTTATCAATAATTATTTATTTGGTTGTTATTTTGATCTTTTTATAAGATTGGTGTCATAAATTATTGATCCATATTATGTGTTTAATTTCAAAATTTTGTGGTTTGAGATGGATGAATAACAATGCCAGTACAAGTAAAAAGATTAGTCATGCAATAGTCTATTTAATTTTTGGTACCCTAAATACTTTCGTGCACCGAGTGTTTACACCAAATCAATCGATGCGTGACATGTCTTTGAGCATACAAAATTATTATTTAATCATAGTTAGTTAATATATATTTTTAATTTATTGGATTACTTAACTATGACAAGTTGTATTAACTTAGTATAAACACTCTAAGTAAGTAAACTTTTATCATGAGAAAGGCAGGATGTAGTTATCCGAGTTATCCGCACCCCCTCTAAATGGTATCAGAGCCTAGTTATTTAAAAGGTAAAGATGGTATGTATTGTAATTTATGAGTTATTTAAGTTTGACTTTGGAATTTATTTACTAAGTATTTATTTACAGATGAATAATTTAGAATTAAAACAAGTAATATCTGAAAAAACAGAAAGAATTAAAAATAAGAAGGGAAAGACTACAATATAATATGATTTTAGGAGTATGTCAAAAATCAATAAATGCACCAAAGGAAGAAATATCGTATTTAGAATCCTTAATAGATAGTCTAGAATACATATATCAACATGATCTATACACTATCAAATAAATAAAATGAACAAAGAAAAATTTATAATAGACAAAAAAACATATGAAAATCACGAAGGATTAAAAATAAAAATAGTATTCTCTAATTTAGGAAGAAGATATAAGAAAATAGGTGAACATTTATATTTAATGTTAGGAAAAGAAGAATTAAAATTAGAAAATAAGTTGGCAGCCATGGTAAGAATAGAATGAGAAAACGAAGAAATAGATAGAAAAAAGGAAATAGATAAGATAAAACAACAAACTACAGAAGAAATGTGAAAAATAGAAGAAACTAAAAATAACAAGATTGTTGAACTAGAAAAAGAACTACAAATACTAAAAGACCTGTATGAAAAAACACAAAAAGAAAAAGAAGAAAAGTATAAACTGTTAAACGAGATAGATCAATTTAAAGAAAAATTAGAAATAAAAAATAAAGAATTAGAAATCAGTGAATTAGAAATAAATACAATAGATGCTGAAGAAACAGATTATTATGATTTAGAAGAAAGTGAAACATATACAGAAATCTTAACAAATATTGAAAAGTTAAAAATTAATGAAAAACAAGAAGTAATTAATAAAGAAAACTTAGAAAATATAAACACAGAAATAAATACTCTTAATAAAGAAGACGGTGAAAACATAATACCTAGTACATCAGAAATAAGAAAGCCTACATATTATTATAAAGATAAGTTTAAAAAATATAACCTAAAAATGAATATAACAAATGGACACCAACACAAATAATTAATAAAAATTATAACTTTTTGGATTTAGACTGTGTAATAGACACAAATAAAACAATACAACTATGGGCAGGATATATGTCAAAATAATTATTAGATAATAATATAGATACAACAAATACACCAGAATATATAGAAAGGACATCAATAAGACTAGTAAAATTTTGGTTTTTAAACCTAGCCGAAGAAAGTAAAAAAGTATTAAGATCTAATAAAAAAAACAGAAGGAACATCAACAATTACTAAAATATCATCAATAGAAATATTGAAAAAAATAGCTATAAGAGATGAATTTAGCAGTATAACAACAGAAGAAGAAGAAGAAGAAGAAGAAGAACAAAATAAATAAATAAAAAGATACAAATAAGAATTTAATGTTAAAATTAGCAATATGTAATAAGTGCTATATAGATAAATATATGTGCGCATTTAAAGAATATTATTATAAAGGAACATATAATACAAATGAAAGTAAGAAAATAAAAAAAATTATATTTTAGTAAATTACCTGAACCATTTAGTTCAAAAATAATAAAGAGTTGGGATGAAGCAAAAATAGTAGATACCCTAGGAGCAAGAATAAAAGCTTTACAACAATGGTATAGAAATCTATGTGAAAAATATAGAGAAGAAATAAAAATGGAAAAAACATTAATAAGAAATTTAGCATGTTGCAAAGATAAAATAGCACCTCAATTTGGATGATTGATTAATGAGTGATTTATAACATTGTAATATATATATATAAAAAACCTTTTTTATAGAAAATGAATAGAAATTAACACAGGAGATCTGTACATAAAATACAAGAAATCTTTATGGATCATTTTCTTCAATTTAAATTGCAAGTGTGGAATAATAGTGGAGTGTCATTCGGACTTGTGTTTGGTGAACTATATGGAAAAATGAAACTCATGATATCTTGAAGACATAGGCAACAATATAAATAGTTGTTTTGAATTACTTATCCATTTAAAAAATTAAGATAGGACTAATTACATTTTTCTCACTTCACTCTTACAGTTAACTCTTTTTGAAAGTGTAAACAAATTATTTGTAATGATCTAATATACTTCTTCCGTTTCATTTCACTTGGCTCGTTGAATAAATATAGTTGTCTTGTTTTACTTGTTCAATTTATAAAATCAAGAGAAGTTTATCATTTTGTTCCAATACTACTCCTATCATTTAATGACTACATAAAATATTAGTGGTCAAATTCAGATTTTCAAAGAATAATTAATAAGATTAGTTTAATAAAATAAACTTCTAATAAATGTTTTTTTAAGTGGAGTGTCAAGATAATATGAAGCAAGAAAAATATAATGGAGAAATAATATCTAAAGGTATAAACATAGAGGAACAAAGCAACTACATCAGTGAGTTCTAATTAACTTTAAAAGGTAGGTTTGATTTTGGTACTAAGACCTGTAGAAAAACTTTTAAACAGTAAACACACAAAACAATTGACTTATTTATACCTGCAAAAATGTACATTTTTTTCTACAAATAACCCAAATATTACAAGGTCACAACAAGCTAATTGCATTACCTAGCACGATCAAATGGTTAACGAAGTAGAAAACACAGGTTTAAGAGGACTGCCTTCTTTTATATTTCAATACAAACTAATTATACCCTTCCCTATCATCAACCTGGCATCCCCCAACATATACACACAAAATAGTCCACAAAACAACCCTAAATCCCTTTTGTTATAATGATCGATTATTGAACTCATCATTTCTTGAGTTCTCAATAACAACACATCCATAATTCTTTCCAGAATTAATATATAAGGAGAAAAAAATAGGGCAGTCACCTTACCTCAATTCTCCAACTTATCCTTTCAATTTGAACTCCTCAAGAACTTTAACTTTCAATTTCCTTCACACTTTAATCCAAAGAAAAAAAGAGATCTCTTAATAACAAAGAAAAAGTGAGCAAGTAGCTTGTTCTATATTCTGCCATGAATTAATAGTTAAACACTTATAGCATGTTTTCCTAATCTTCTATGAGATAATTAAGCTAAATCATCAGTGTTTTCACTTACCTTGGCCTGCAAAGGTTGGGGATTTCTTTAAGAACCCTAGAAAGAAAAATAGGGTTTCTCCTTGTTGTTTTAGAGAGAGTGGAGAGAATTTGTGAAATATAATCTTTTTTGTAACTTTGAAATAAAGGAAAATAACCAGAAACTTGGCCTTATAAAGGCCTTATTTTGTCCACCTTATTATCTATATTTTTGACCTTAAAATTGGTCAAATTGGTCCAAGTAGGTGATGCACCTACTTACTTAATTCTTAGTTGGGCTCAATTAGATTGGCCCTTAGGATTTGAGCATTGGGCCTTTTCTCTCTTTCTTTTACTTAATTTAGGCCTAAATGAGTACCTTAACATAGGATCAAATCTGATCCATAACCTTGGGTCCATTAACTTGGTCTATCTATCTCAAGTAAGTGACTCACCAACTAGCTTAATTAAGAGCAAGCACCTCAATAAAATACTATATTTTCAGTTCTTAAAACATGTATATACTTGGTCACTTCAAACTTAGGTTCAAATACTATCTTACGATCCCAAGTTTAAATAGTTGTATCGATGTTAACGTAGTCCATCACATTAAAATGTCTGAGCAGCATCTATAATTCCATCTACACCATTAATACTTTTATAGCAAGTATCATCTGTTACCTATACCGCATGGGCTATACCAAGTTACATATAATTAGAGAAAGTACAATCAAAAGTTACATAAAATTAGAGCAAGTACAAGAAAAATACGGGATGTTACATCCTCCCCACCTAGGAACATTCGTCCTCAAATGTTAGAATAATTGTCCAACCAAAACTAGTGCAAGTCTAAGTTTAATATTACTATTATGACATAGTACTTATATATTATACTTACTTGGTATTGCTCTAATTTAGCATCTTGGACTTTGTCTTTGTATTCAAATAAATAGGGGTACTTAGATTTCATCGCTTTTTCTAGTTCCCATGTGATCTCTTCTACTTGTTGGTTTCTCCAAAGTACTTTTACACAAGCTATTTCCTTATTTTGTAACCTCTTGACTTGTCGATCTGGAATAGAAATAGGTATTTCTTCATAGGTGAGATCTTCTGTAACTTGTACATCTTCAGTAGGAGTAATATAAAATAGATCTTCGATACACTTTCGAAGCATTGAGACATGGAACACTGGATGGACTATTGAAAGGTCTTAGGGTAGTTCTAACTCATATGTGACTTGGATAAACCTTCGAGTAATCTTATATGGGCCTATATAATGTGGAATTAGTTTTCTTTTCTTACCAAATCTCATAACCCCCTTCATTGGTGACACCTTTAAGAATACCCAATCAGCTATAGAAAACTCTAGCCCCCTTCTTCTAACATTTGTATATGACTTGTGTTGACTTTGGGCTGTTTGTAGCCACCATTGGATTGCTTTAACCTTTTCCATATCTTGATGAATAATATCTTAGACTGAACAAGGTAGTTTCACCCACTTCAAACCATCAAATTAGTAATCTACACTTTCTTCCATACAAAGTTTCATATGGTGCCATTTTGATACTTGAATGATAGCTATTGTTGTAGGAAAACACAATGAGAGGTAAATGATCATCCCAACTACCTTTAAAGTCCAATATAAAATATCGTAGCATATCTTCAAGTGTTTGAATGGTATGTTCCGCTTGTCCATCTGTTTGAGGGTGGAAAGTTGTACTTAAATTAACTTGTGTTCCCAAATTTCTCTGAAAAGACTTCCAAAAATTTATAGTAAATTAAGCTCCCCTATCTGATATAATAGACACTAGTACTCCTTGTAATTGAACTATCTCTTTGATATACAATTTTGCATAATCTTTAACTATGTAAGTGGTCCTAACGATAGGAAATGTGCTGATTTGGTAAACCTATCAACTACCACCCATATGGAATCAAACTTTTGAGATGTACGATGCAAACCAGTGATGAAATCTATGTTGATAATGTCCCACTTCCATATTGGAAGATCTATACATTGTATATAACCCCCAGGATTTTGGTGCTCCACTTTAACTCTTTGATAATTTGGACATTCGGCTAAAAATTCTGCAATGTTCTTCTTCATGTCACCCCACCAATATATTCCTTTCAAATTATTATACATTTTAGTTGATCTCAGATAGATGGATACCTTGAATGATGTGTCTCTACCATAATCCTCTTTCTTAGCCCATCTACATTCGACACACACAACTCCCTCTTCCATAAGCTCAAATGGCTTTGTCATACCATATTGCACATTTTCCTTAAGCTGTAATAGTATGGAATCTTTATTTGCTTCTCTTTAAATTCAGCTACTAATGAAGATTCTACCACATTATGCATAATAAGCCCCTCATCTGGAGTTTCAACATGGAAAACCTCCAAATTAGCTAATTGGTACATATCTTTAGTCATTCCCTGTCTTTCTATAGATGGAACCATAGCCTTATGACTTAACACATCTGCTACCACATTTGCTTTCCCCGGATGATACAAGATATCAATATCATTGTCTTTTAATAGTTCAAGCCACCTTCGCTGCCTCAAGTTTAGATCCTTTTGGCTAAAGATATATTACAAACTCTTGTGTTCAGTATATATGTCAACATGGATCCCATATAGGTAGTGGCACCATATCATTAAGGTAAATATAACTGTTGCTAGCTCAAGATCATGTGTTGGATAATTTTTCTCATGTGGCCTTAATTGTCTTAAGGCATATTCTATCACTTTACTATGCTTCATCAACACATATCCTAATCCAATTCATGAAGTATCACAACAAATTGCATACTTTTTATACCTTCTGGAAGTACCAATACAGGTGTAGAAGTCAACTTATACTTCAGATCTTGGAATCTCCTTTCACATCCAGCATTCCCTTAAAACTTGGATGCTTTATGTGTTAGCTTTGTTAAAGGTGCAAAAATTGAAGAAAAAACTTCAACAAACCTCCTATGATAACCTGTCAACCCAAGGAAACTACAAACCTCCATAGGTATTATAGATCTTTGCTAGTTCTTCACAGCTTCTATCTTTTGAGTATCAACCTTTATTCCTTCATCAGATACAATGTGACCCAAGAATGCCACAGCTTTTAACCAAAACTCACATTTAGAGAACTTTTCATATAGCTTAAAATCATAAAGAATATATAAAACCTATTGTAAGTGACTGGCATGGTCCTCCATTGATCCCAAATAAACCAGAATATCATCTATAAAAACTATCACGAACACATCTAAGAATGGCTTGAACACCCTATTCATCAAATCCATAAAAGTTGCGGGTGCAGTATTTAGTCCAAAGGACATGACTAGAAACTCATAATGACCGTACCATGTTCAAAAATATATCTTGAGTATATCGTTTTCTTTGACCCTCACTTGGTGGTAACCTGGCTTAAAATCAATCTTTGAGAAATACTTGGTGCCTTTTAACTGATCAAATAAGTCATCAATTCTTGGAAGGAGATTTTTGTTCTTAATAGTCACCTTAATTAGTTGTCGGTAATCAATACACATTCTAAATCAGAAATCTTTCTTACGCACAAATAACATTGGTGCACCCCAAGGGGACATACTGGGCCTTCTGTATCTTTTTTCTAGCAAGTCTTTCAATTGCTCTTTCAACTCCCATAATTTTATCGGGGCCATTCTATATGGAGGAATTGAGATTGGTTGAGTATCGAGAATCACATCAATACCGAACTCTACTTCTCATTTAGGAGGCAAACCTGGAAGATCTTCAGGAAATAAATTGGGAAATTCAATTACAGCTGGAATAGTTTGAAAAGTTAGTGACTCCACATATGTTTCCTTCACTCTAACTAGATGGTTTGTGTGACCCTTGGAAATCAACCTTTTTTCTTGAAATAAGAAATAAATTTACCTCTTGGAGCACCAATGTTACCCCTCCATTCAAGGACCGCCTTTCTTGGGAAATGAAAATACACCCT